>NW_020837974.1:14297143-14434804 GCF_003676395.1 Aethalodelphis obliquidens
TCTCTCTCTCTCTCTCTCTCTCTCTCTCTCTCTCTCTCTCTCTCTCTATATATATATATATATATATATATATATATATACTAGGTTTTACGGGCCGTGGGGTCTCTCTTGTAACTGTTCATCTCTGCCATGCAGCATGAAAGCAACAGAATGAATGGGAGTGGCTGTGTTCTAATAAAACTTTATTTACAAAAGCAGGTGGTGGGCCAGATTTGGCTGCCGGCCATATTTTCTGACCCCTGCTTTAGGCTGTGAGAAACTCAAGGCTGCATCCCATGGTCGACTGGAAATTTATGGTTGAAAGTGACAAATTCTCTTAAAACATGAATCAAATATTACAGCTTGAAATGCTGTAATCCTAATTGCCAGTAACTAAGAACCTTCAGCCATGTCCCACTTAAAAAATTCTCTCCTCTTCAACTTTTCTCTAATAAAAACTCTTCAAATCTCATTATCTTCCTGAAGCCCAAGGTCTAAAGCACCAATGCCTACCATCCTCTCCCTTTTCAGTTCTCTGGGGAGAGTTGGTATAAAACGGTGCTTTGAAGTGGGAACTCTGCGGGTGTAAAACGGGGTGGCTGCTATGAAAAACAGTACGGTGGTTCCAAAGAATTAAAAAGAGACCCACCATGTAATCCAGCACTTCTGGTTATACATATTAAAAAAATAGAATCAGGATACTGAAGAGATATCTGCACTGCCGTGTTCACTGCAGCACTATTCACAATCGCTGAGATGTGGAAACAACCTAAATGTCCACCGACAAATGAATGAATAAAGAAAATGTGTATACAAACGATGGAATGCTACTCAGCCTTAAAAAAATAAGGAAATTCTGTGCAAGCTATTATATATAAAACAGATAAACTACAAGGTCCTACTATATAGCCCGAGGAACTATATTCAATAGCCTGTGATAAACCATAATGGAAAAGAATATGAAAAAGAATGTATATATATATATATATATATATGTATGTATTACTGAATCGCTTTGCTGTATAGTAGAAATTAACACAACACTGTAAATCAACTATACTTCAATAAAATAAATTAAAAATTAAAAAATATTTTTTTTAAAAAAGGGAAGTTCTGCAATATGGGACATGGATGGACCTTAAGGACATTATGCTAAATGAAATAAGCCAGACACAAAAAGACATGTACTGCCTGATTCTACCTCCAGGTGGTACCTAAAAGAGCCAAATTCATAAAATCGAAGATGGGAAACGGAGGTTACCAGGGGCTGGGGAAATGGGAGATAGGGAGTTATTCATCAATAGGCGTAAAGTTTCAGTTAAGCAAGATGAAGAATAAGCTCCAGAGATCTGCTGTGCAACACTACCTAGAGTCAACAATCACGTACAAAATTTAACAAAAAATTGTTCGGAGGATAAATCTCACGTTGAAAGGATAGATCTCACGTTAAGTGTTGTTACCACAATAAAAAGTAAAAAAAAAAAAAAACTAAACTAAAAAGAGTGGGGCTTTGGAGCTAGAGGCCTGGATTTGAATCCTGGCTTCCCACTTCAGCTCTGTGATCTTGGGCAAGACACATCTCTGTGCATCAGCTTCCTTTTCGTGTCTCAGGGTAATAGTAATACTTCCCCGCAGGGTACCTGAGAAGATTAAATGTATTGTTCTAGGTGAAGCACCTAGCACAGTGCCTAGCACCGTATTAAGCACTCATTAAGGCTACCTATTATTATTCCCGCTAGACTAGGTTATTAGACACATTCAAGAAGTAATACATTTTACAGGCTTGCTTAAGGGTACCTTGTACGTAACAGCTGAATACATGTGAGGTGCTATAATTACTCCACTGGGCAGTTAAATCCACATTTAAAAGTGCTTTGTCACTTTTGGTGTATCTTACACTCATTTAAGTCTTGAGCTATTTGACTTTTCATATTTTTACAGCTTCCTATTTCTACTGGGTTGTAAATAGGCTGAAGGCAAAGTCCAGGACATGTGCCTTTTTACAGTCCCACCAGCACTGTTCTATATATGTAGCCTGGACTCCACCTATATTTAGGGCAGAGAATTAATACGGTTTAAAGGAAGACCCTTCCACAGACTACCTCGTCCAGCCCCCTGCTGACTGGTTCACTTAAACACACAGAAAGGGCTCATTTCAGAATGAGTCACTCTTATTTACAAAGTACTAAGCGAAAGTTTCCACTTGAAATAGTGACCGTGTGCATCACCCCCTCACTTTCCAAATCAGGAGAAAATGACCAGACTCCTGCATCCCGCCTGTCCACCACCCAGAGCAGATGCCACCAGAATTTCAGGTTATTTCTGACGACAGACTCTTCTTAGTGCTTAGAGGAGATTCCTCTATATTTAAGAATGCTTACCAGTCTTCTGGCTGCCACTCCAAATCCAAGAAACTAGATTTCTTTCAGCTTCATTGACTTTTCATTAAGGGAACAAGCAGTTTTCTTCTGGCAGGGAAACCATGCAGCAGGTGCGTACTTCTGTAGAGGAAATTTAAACCAGATACCTATCCCTGCACACAACTCATTATTCTTTTAAAGAGGGGCAGGCCTCAGAACCTTCCAAGAGGGTGATTCCACCCCTAGAGGTGGCATTCTGTATTGGCAACCACCAAGAGGTTGCCTGGGAAACCCTGTTCAGAGACAGCTGTGTCACTTTTAAAACAAACTTCTCCCTTTAAGAGCTAATGTGTATTATTACAATTCTGTGTCATGCAGTGGTTTGGAGCTTTTGTTTTTATACTATGAGAATAATTTTTTCCTGTTTTCTGATGACTAAACAACCATGGTATTGTATAAAGTTAGGAAAACTTAGAAAACTTTAAAAAGGAAAATTAAAACCATCTGTAATCCCCTAACCCAATGGTAACTACTGATGAGATTTTACTGTATTTCTTTTTTTTCTCTAGCATTGCTTGGGATTTTAAAACAAATTTGGAACTATGCTTAATATTATGCAAGGATAGCTATCTTCATACTTATTCTTTAATTAAAACATTCCCCTCTACACACTTTAAACACTGAATATTTTAACTTCTGTACTTAATATTTTTATATAAATTTTTGTTTTTTAATTATTTTCTTAGCATAGCTTTATAGAAATAGGATTATTGTGCCAGAAAAGTAAAAAGATTTTTAAGGCTCTTGACACGCAGCCCTGATCTGCTCTCGGCAAATGTTATAATTTGGGCTTTCATCAATGCGGTACATTTCTCTGGACATTCATAGTCATAAAATGCTATATTTGCCATAAGATGTTCACCTTTGCCGATTTGACAAGAAAAACATTCATTCTGTTATTGAATTATTTTCTATTTCTTTGATTATTAATGAGGTTGAATATTTTTCATCTGTTGTCCATTTTTAAGTCTAAATGGTGAATTGTTCATGTCCTTTGTTGTATTTTTAAATGTTTGAATTTTCTTACATTTTCTTGTTTGAAAAAGTACTTAATTTTTTTTTCATATTTGTATTGGTAATTTGTCTTTCTTTTTCTCCCCCAGCTTCATGGTGATATAATTGACATATCACATTGTGTAAGTTTAAGGTGTACAACATGATGATTTGATACAATATGAATATTGTGAAATGATTTGATACAATATGAATATTGTGAAATATGTGGTATTTTATGTCTGGCTTCTTTCCCTCACCATAATGTTTCCAAAGTTTATCAATGCTGTAGAATGTATTAGTATTTCATTCTTTTTTTATGGCCAAATAGTATTCCATTGAATGGATATACCATTTTTGTTTATCCATTCATCACCTGATGGGCATTTAGCATTTTTCTACATGATTTTAGATTTTAAAAATTAAACTTTTTATTTTGAGATCATCACTGATTCACATGTAGGAGTAAGACATAATAGATCCCTCCAAGGGTAACGTCTTGCATAACTATGGTACAATACCACAACCAGGAAATTTACACTGGTTTTTTACAGATTTCACCAGTTTTGCCTAATATTGTGGTTTAGCTCTAGGCAATTTTATCACATGTGTACATTTGTGTAATCACCCCTGCAGACAAGACACAGATCGATTCCACACCAAAGAATCCATTGTGCTGCTCTCTTATAACATTCAGCTCCCTTCTCACCCTATTCTGAATCCCTGTAAACCACTAATCTGTTCCCCATCTCTATAACTGTCATTTTAAATTATATATTTTAAAAATTATATGTATAAATTGACTCATACAATATGTAACCCTCTGAGATTGTTTTTTTTCCACTCAGTATATATCCTTTGAGATCCATCCAAGAAGTTTTATCGGTAGTTCATTCTTTTTATTACTGAATAGTGTTCCATTGTATGAATGTACCACACTTTGTTTAATCATTCATCTGTTGAAGGATATTTGGATTGTTTCCAGTTTGGAGTTAACATGAATAAAGGCGCGATGAGCATTTGTGTATATGCCTTTGTGTGAATGTAAGTTTTCACTTCTCTGGGATAAAAGTCCAACAATGCAGCTGGTGGGTTGTATGATCATTACATGTTTGGTTTATAAGAAGTTAACTATTTTCCAGAGTAGTTTTACCATATTAGATTTCCATCAGGATTGTATGAGTGATTCACTTTCTCCACATCACTGACAGCATCTCCTTCTAGGCACCATGGTTTCTGATGAGAAATCCAATGTCATGCAAGTCACTGCTCCGTTATAGGTAATGTGTCCTTGCTAACTACTTTTAAGATTTGTTTGCCTTTAATTTGGAGAAGTTTGTGATGTGTCTTTGCATGGATTTCTTTGGGTTATCTTGTTTGCGGTTCACTCAGCTTCTTGAATCTACAGGTTTATGCCTTTGGCCAAATTTGGTAAACTTTCAGACACTTTATTTTAATATTTTTTTAGCCATAGACTTTTTCTTCTCTCCTTCTGGGACTCCGATGACAAGAATGCTAGATCTCTCATTATTGTCCCAGAGGCCCCCGAGGCTATCACTTTTTAATTTCAGTCTATTTTGTGTTTAGCAGATTGGGTAATTTCTATTGATCTATCTTCAGTTCACAAATTCATTTCACTGTCATCCCCCTTCTGATATGTAGCCCATCCGTGAGGTTTTGGGTTTTTTTAAAATTTCAGTTGTTGTAGTTTTCAGTTCTTTCAGTTCTAACACATTTCCATTTGTTCTTTTTTTTAAAGATTTAATTAATTTATTTATTTATTTGTGCCGGGTCTTAGTTGAGGCAGGCAGGCCCCTTAGTTGTGGCTCCAGGGCTCTTAGTTGTGGCTTGCTGGCTCTTTAGTTGTGGCACATGGGCTCCTTAGTTGTGGCATGTGAACTCTTAGTTGCGGCATGCATGTGGGATCTAGTTCCCCGACCAGGGATCTAACTCGGGCCCCCTGTATTGGAAGCGCGGAGTCTTATCCACTGCGCCACCAGGGCAAGTCCCCTTATTTCTTCCTTGTATCTTTGTTTTGCTGGGACTTTCTCATTTGTTTCTTTCCTTCCCCAGTCCTGGATTCAGGCTTTTCTCCAAGGAGCATGCTGAATCAGGGGTGGCCGAGAGGTTTGTCCTCACCCCCAACCCCCTCCCAAATGGCCAGCTAGCTAACAGCCAGATGCACCTTCATGCCCTCGCCCAAGACACCACAGGCATGTACACCCAGCCCCAACCATTCCTGAGTGCCCAGGCCTTGGCTAGAGTGTCCACAGGGTGGGAGCAGGGAGACCAAGAACCTAGCCTGGGGTTTGAGGAGGGGGAGACAGGACTGTGCATGAGTTGGACTCCAAGCCCCCATTAGGCTCCACTGTCCCATCAGGCTTCACTTGAAAGCACAAATTCAAAGATAAAATTAAGAATTCCAAAATGGCAAAGATAGAGCATTAAAGTCCAAGTGCAGGGAACTTCCGGGCACAATCCCTGTGTATGTTTATTCTTTTGTTTCTCACTCAATTTTGTAATTTTGTTTCATATAAATGCTAAAAGCTCTTGTTACTTATAGGTGATTTATATTTGTTTCTATTGTGAATAAAATTTTCCCATTATAATTTGCTAACTGGCTAGTAATGAGAATATAGAAAAGTCATTTTTTAGTTACTTTTGATGGCTATTTTAGTATTTCTTATCTCACCACTTTAGTAAAATTTAGTAAAGTTTCAGTATCAGTTCTTAGGTTTTCTACATATAAGTCACGTGAAGTAAGTCAGAAAGAGAAAGACAAATACCGTATGCTAACACATATATATGGAATTTAAGAAAAACAAATGTCATGAAGAACCTAGGGGTAAGACAGGAATAAAGACACAGACCTACTAGAGAATGGACTTGAGGATACGGGGAGGGGGAAGGGTAAGCTGGGACGAAGTGAGAGAGTGGCATGGACATATACACACTACCAAACGTAAGGTAGATAGCTAGTGGGAAGCAGCTGCATAGCACAGGGAGATCAGCTCGGTGCTGTGACCACCTAGAGGGGTGGGATAGGGAGGGTGGGAGGGAGGGAGACGCAAGAGGGAAGAGATATGGGAACATATGTATATGTATAACTGATTCACTTTGTTATAAAGCAGAAACTAACACACCACTGTAAAGCAATTATACTCCAATAAAGATGTAAAAAAAAAAAAAAAGTCATGTACAAGTAACAGCGATCACTTGAGCACTTAGCATTGCTAGGTACTGTTCTAAGTCATTTAATCCTCACAACCCTTTGAAGCAGGTACCATTATTACCCCCATTTCACAGATGAGGAAAGTGAAACATGAGAGGCTTGCCCACGGCCAAAGAGCTAATAAGTAAGTGGCAGAGTCTAAATTCAAAACCAAATCCAAGCCTTTTAGCTGGAGTCCATGTCCTCAAACACCATGCTATAACAACTGTATATTGATTAGATTAACCCCCTTTATTTCTGTCTGAAGACTGAGTGCCTTTTTCTGACTGCGTCAGAAAAAGGCTAATTGTAGTGACAGCAAATATCCTTCTCTTGTTCTTAATTTTAATTAATTTAATGCCTGTTTCATTTTTAAGTATGATAATGATGGCTGTGGCTTAAAAGGGAAACCTTTATAACATGAGAATACTAATAATGTCTATTTTCCTAAGATGAAGAACCAAGAATTAACCTATTTGCAAGAGGAATGGATCAGGAAACTTTATTGATAAGGACTTCTGTTCCAAAAGTTTATTCTAATCACATTTATAGTACATAAAATATCAATACTTTCTTGTTGAGAAAACAAACTCTGGCCATAGTACTGATGCTGACTTAAGAGAAATATAAGAGTCCAAATATGAAGAACTCAACCAATATGAGATATATACAAAAAAACAGTTCAACGATTTACTTTAAACATAGGTAAGAAGTCAAGAGAAGACAGCTTTTTGGGGAGGCTGATATGCATTTTATTTAACAAACATAATGTACAACGACTAAAAGAACGGTATATTCCCAGGAGAATTAAGAGTGTGTATACCTGGATTAGCACCTAGAAAGTACATAGAAAAGAAAAAAGAGGAAAGCTTTCTACGAAGACCATCTGGGCCCAGGTTTCTATGAGCAGATTCTCCCTGTATTTGATGGTAACTCTTTACATTCCAAGTCAGCTTGGCTATCAGCTGACTCAGTTAACTGCTTCATGTCTTCAGTGCTTTAGGACAACAGATGTGTCAACGTGATGGATTTTATATGTTAATTTAAGTAACGGGTAAAAAGTTTTATACCCACCCCAGTTTTATTCCAAAACTACTGCACTACAGATTTGTGGTACACCATTAGAAAGATACTGGAAAAGCAAAGGAAGCTTTCTTAACTGCTTGTGTGATGCGATCTTGTTCAAAAATGGTGCCCTGGGAATTACAATTTCACAGGTACACTGAGAATCTGTAGAAATCACTGAATGCAAGGAGGATCATAATGGTGTATTTAGGTTATGAAAGGTTCCATTAGGATTAGAAAAGGTTCCACGCTGCCAGGGGCTGTGAAGCCTCACTGCATGAGCGATCAGTTCACGTTATACTGTGCATTTAGTGCAATATTCTTTGGTTACATCGTATTACCCACCAGGAGGAAAACTCCTTTGCTTACAAAGTAGATCAGTAGTTCCTAACCGGGGGCAATTCTGTCCCCCAGGAGACATTTGGCAATGTCTGGAGATGATTTTTCACAACTGGGGGGGGGGTTGCTACTAGCATCTAGTGGGTGTAGAGGCCAGGGACCCCGCTAAACACCCTACAATGCATGGGGCGGCACTCAAACAAAAACGTCCTCAGGCTCCAAGTAGTACTGAGGTTGAGAAATCCTGAAAGAGGCTTATATGATGTGTGTCTGGGTTGTCCATAAAATCAAAATTACACCATGGAGGCAGAAAGGCCCCCCTGCACTTTAAAGCTCAGAGGGATTCCCCGTCAGCTCTTATCTGCAGAGACCTATTCAGTCCTGTCTTCTGACCCAGACCCAGGGCCACCTCCCTTACCAAGAGCTCAGTAAATATTTGCTGAATGAAAGGAGGAAAGAGGTGCCGAAAGCATGGTTCAGCCTTCAATTGACAAGTTACTTCAGTAACTTTACATGACCTAAAAAGTATCCTCAACCTCAATAGTGTCACATTCTCTGACTGTACAGGACCTCGAAGTTAGGGCTAACACATTGTAATGATGGAGTTAACATTTTAGGGGAGTATGTCTAAATACTTCTAGATTCATTTTAGTGGGGCAAACCAAATAAAATGGTGTTAAAGGCAAACATTCAATATACTTCATTTTAAACTTAAAAAAAAATTAACACATGAAATGCCATGCACAGCAGACACCATTCCTTTTTTTTACATATTTACAATTTTACATATTTACTTAGCAATATATCTTCTATCTTTACAATTATAAAATTATTTTAAACTGTAGAACAGTGGTACCGTTGTATTTTCTTAAACATACATTTTTGTAGCATTCATTTGTTTTATCCTTTAAAAGGCAATTATTTAACCAAATCCAAAACACACTGAATGCCACAGAGAAAGCACGTAGGAAAATCATGGAGAAAAAACAGATTTGCAGACAAAACTTTCAAACAAGTCTTAAATGAATCTATTCAGTGACGCAAATAAATAGTACTTTTTTTACTAAGTCTCCCCAGACAGGAAAAACAAAACAAAATGAACAAAACAATCCCCACAAACTGTACCTTTAAAAATGCTCTGATATTTATAAGCAATTAAGTTATACTCTAGACCCCAATCAGTGGACTGTAGTAAGGGCTGGCTATAATTTAGGCTCAAATAAATACTATCCATGTAAATTTTCATCATCCTGCATAAACTTGAGGTTGCAATGGTGGAGGAAGTTTATCATTTTCAACATTTTCAGAGTCAATAGAAGCTAAAGACTGATTTGGAGGCCTAATTTCAAGCGGGTATTTCTCAACAATGTCTTGAACCTCTTTTGCGATTCCATCCGTCCAATCTATTAGGTCTTTCTCAAGCTTCTTGGCTTCATTCATAATCCTTTCCTGCCGTTCATTCAATTGAGACAGGAGATCCAAATTCTTATACATCTGCTTAACACCTAAGCAAGCATCAGGAGACCAATTCTCAGATTCCTGCTTCCTGGGAGAAGTCTGGCCAGACATGTATCGATCAAAATCTTCCTGACTTAAATTCAAAGATTGAGCGTCTAATTTCTCAATGAAAGCCACGGCACAACACTATAAATATAAAGAAGAGAATGTTATTTATTATAGTTCTATGAGGAAAGCTACAAATATTCAAATAGAATGTTAAAAATCCTTTTATTATGGAGAATTTAAAACAGAATCAAAAGTCGACAAAATAATCTCATGAGCCTCCATGGACTTTCACAGCCACTCATGTTGTTTCCTTTATACTCCCATCTGCAATAATACATCTCTTCCTTAAAAAAAAAAAAATTAAATCTAATTGTCATCTCCATCGAGTCTGTCAGAAATTCCGTCCTCTCCTTGGGTTGTTCGCAGGTCCTAGGGTCTTGTACAGAGTGAAATATTTGAAGAGGCACCTTCAGTATTTGTTCTGCGATGGTTATCACAGAGTTTCCTGTGTGGTTCCTTGAGGTCAGAGGCTCTCTGCTTCCCTGCCATGCTGCAGGGCAGAGGAATCCCTGTTGTGGCCAGGAGCTCCACGGCCAAGGATCTGGGGGCCATGCCCCGTAAGGCCCTTTGCTTCTGAGGCCGTGCCAGCTCCACAAGGCCCACCCAGCGCACGGCCAGCCACTGAGCATGTCCTCAGGTACTGGTGTGGCACATAGATCTTTGGTCCTCAAAGAGAGATTTTAACATCAAACGGTTAAAAGAATAAGCTTAGAAATCAGACAGCCTGAGTGAATTGCCACCTCTGTCACTTTGACAGCCCAGAGTTGTGTGACCCTAGAAAAGTTACCTTAGCTCTCTGTGGTTTCCGCATCTGTAAAATGGGGGAAATACCACCCAGATGTATTGTGAGAATTAAACAACATAACACATGTAACATGCTTAGCTCACAGGTCTGTAGTAAGCAATGAATAAATGGTAGCAATTATTAGTACAACAAATGCAAATGTTGAGTGACATAGACATGGTAGTTATACTTTCTTATATTAATTAAATTTTTCTACAAGGAGCACATACCATTTTCACACTTTTTTAAAAAAAGCTATTTTCATAAGAAAAACATGCACTATAAACAGGAAAAAATAGGCAGTTCTCAGAATTTCTTCTGAGAAACTCATTCATGGGATCTTACCTTATTATTCATAAAAAAGCAAATCACCTCCTTAAAGAATATTTAGCAAATCTATTTCAACAGACTCATCTGATGATAATGTGCCCGGCTGACCCTTCCCCATGGGCTCACACTATGTGTGTGGAATCGCTACAGCCCATTATCTGGAAAGAGGAGGCATCTAAGACGATTCTAACATTCCTGGCTTAGGGGAGTAGATGTGCAGTACTGCCACTAATGGAGATAGTGTATATTGGAAAAGAAAGAAACATTTGATGGGAAAGCAGTTTCAGTTTTGAACAAATTAAATCTGAGGCGCGATAAACAGCTGGGAGTGGAGCTCAGTGTGAGGTCAAAACAGGTGACCTGCGGGTCCTCACTGTACAGGTGACCGGCAGAATTACGACCAGAGGAGACAGTCTAGGGAGAGAGATGCACAGAGGACAGAACCCCAGGGAATAACTCATTCTAGGGGAAGTGGAGGACACGAGGCCTAAGAAGAACCCAGGAGGATGGAGTGGAATTATGGAAGCCAAGGCGCATGAGAAGTTCCAGAAGGAAGGAGTCATGAGGAGTGTTAAAGAAGTGAAGTGAAACTGACAGTTCCCATGAGATTTGGCAACTGGCAGGTTTTTTACTTTTGCCACAGCAGTTTCATTGGGGCAGTGGGAGTAGAAGCCAGACTCTGAGTCAGGCAACGAGAGGATGAAGAAAGAAGATGCAAACACCGTTAAGGCTGTAGGTCAGGGGGCTGAGAGGCTGCAGAGTGCAGGTGATTCAAGTACCCATCTTTTTTAGACAATTCACCAGGAATGCTTCCTTATGTAACCTGGCCTCCCCTGCCTACCTATCACCCTGTACAACTTCCAGCACAGGAAACAGAGAACACACGGTGTCTCGAGGCTCAAACTCACTGGCCTGACAATAAATCTAGTCTAAAGCAAACAAGCAGTAGTCCAGCGGTCAGTAAAAGGAAGTATTCTGTCTTATAACTGAGATGTGCATACTTCACTACTGTTCTGCCTAGAGTTAATTAGCACTGTAGAAAAACAACAGCTGAAAATCATTTCACATCCTCTAACCTGATGCTTTCTTAAAATATCTCAGTATTCAGTTTTAAGACATAACTTGTAAAAATAAAACAAAAAATAAATATTAAGTCTTTTAATAAAGGAAACAGTCCAAGATCTGACTTACTCATGGTTGAAACAACCAACTAAGTGAAAGGCTCTTATACTCAGGAGCCCAGAGGCAAATGCCCAGCAGCAGCAGAGACCCCTCAACGTGGCCATCACGTGTCCTGTAGGGGAACCACAATGGCTAAGTCCCAGGAGGTGGCATGTGTGCATGGCCCGGTCACATGTGCTCTGTGACACCAAGCAAGCATCCTCAGCTATGCTGACCCCTCAACTCAGGAGCACTAATGTGTCACAGGCCTGTGAGTGACCTGTCACATCCTTAAAATAAATACCTTCTTGCTTCTTCTCCGCAACACCAAGAAATCAAATACTCACCAGGTTGGTGAAATAGTAGCCATCCTCTCCAGTCATCAATCGGCTTGGGTTGCAGAAGCGGGTGATATACTGGATATTGGACTGAAGGCGTGGGGGGTTGCCCTTCAGAACAATGTAGATGAGAGTGGGTAAGAAGTCATCAGCTGAAGCTGGCTCGTTCTTGGTGACCTTGATGGCATTGAAGATGTGCTTGCTGCACTTGGTGATGCAGGCCAACTTATCCCGGGGCACACGCTTAGAATCCATTTCAATGATATCTGTAAAGGAGAAAAGATGCTGCTTCCAGTGAGAAAGTCATTACATCAAAGAGGCATTGGGATAATCATATTTTATCTAGTAAGTTACAGAGGTACCCTCGCTAACCCCTTCTCCACCAGTTAACTTAGTGTATGAAAAACTTAGACTGTAACAACAGTAGATACTAGCTCACACTTAGGGAACACATGACGATGAGCCAGGCCCTACTCACTGTGCTCTACAAGCATATTTCTCTCCATCCCCAGATTATGCACGTGCACTATTATCATTAAGGGAACTGAGGTTCAGAAAGGTTCAGTGATTCGCCCCAGATCATACAATAAAAAGGGACATAGGGGGGATCTGAAGTCAAATCTATCTGACTCTAAAGCCCATTCTTTTAATCATGATGGTACAAGTGTTTATGAGCTCCACAGAGAAATAAGCAGAGTCTCTTTACTGTTTTTTTTCCTCTTAATACATTGTATAACTCAGTTTAGAAGGCCTCATTTGCATAATGCTTTTTAGAAATGTGGCTACTATATTGATACAAGGCATCTCTGTACTGGATATCAAAGTGCAAGCGGCTGAAATCCATCACATGGAGGTCCATGGTGGCCAGTCCTCGTGGCATGTAAATCTCCACTAGCAGCGAATATCTACAACACCTTTATGATACTTATAACCTGCTGGTTAGCAGAGAGGATGAGCATGGGTATACATTTAACCTCATAAACAATATTTTATTTCTCACAGAAATATTTCACTGCCCTTAACTACCACTAAGTCCATCTGGTGGGCTCTTATAAGTTCATTCTTTGTCACAAAGACTAGGGGGCAATGAGGAATAATCAAGTGCAAACTCAGCACTGTCAGAACAACACAAGAGGAGGGCAGGTGTGTGCCTTTGAAGATGGACACATCGGTTGCAGTCTAGAACATCATGAAAGAAAAGAGCTGAGGCAGCTTAATTTGACACCAATTTCTTGCCATTAGCAGGAATATAAGTTCCAGATTTACATGGGATGGTGGTACATGCCAAAAAGTTCTTTCTGCTCTTAGCTCTCATCCCTGAGGTTCAGCTACCTGGGGAAACCCTCACAGGACCACCAGCCATGGAAGACTAATGTGTGTGGAACAGGAACGCTGGACAGTGCAGAGGCCTGATTGTAACTTATTAATATTTCCATTCCCCCACTTACCTATTGTATGAATGATATAATTTTTGTTTTATTGTTTAGTTCCTTTAATCTTTTAATTCTGGGTTGTAATTATTGTTACTATGTCTCAGTCTATTTCTTTTTCTATTTAAATAGAACTTATCACCAAAAAGATCTGGGGAAATGTATATTTTTTATACCATTTTCATCCTATTTAGCCTTCTGCCTTTTACTGTTGGTTTTCATTCTCTATTTCAAACATTTAACCATTTTCTCATTAATCTTTATTCTTTAAGTTTTAAAATGAATGAAATGTGAATTACACGCATACATCATGTTATTGCACTTCACAGATATTGTGCTTTTTAAAGATTGAAGGTTTGTGGCAACCTGCGTCAAGCAAGTCTCTCAGCACCATTTTTCCAACAGCATTTGCTCATTTCATGTCTCTGTGTCACATTTTGGTAATTCTTGCATATTTCAAACCTTTTCATTACTATTATATTTGCTATCATGATCTGTGATCTTTGATGTTATCATAGTAACTGCTTTGGCATTTTTAGCAATAAAGTATTTTTTAATTAAGGTATGTATATTGTTTTTTAAGACATAATGCTATTGCACACTGAATAGACTACAGTCTAGTGTAAACATAACTGGGAAACCAAAAAATTCGTGCGACTCACTTTATTGCGATATTTGCTTTATTGCAGTGGTCGGGAACCGAACCCGCAATATCTCCGAGGCCTATCTGTACTTTTTATCTGGATGCATGTGTAGCTGCCACTGCCAAGGAGCAGGGCCAGTAGTGTAAAAAGGAAGAGAACAGAAGGAAAAGGAAGGAGAATAAAGGGGAAAACCCAAGGGATTTCTCCCACACTCTTCATCTTGTTGTGAACACCACCCTTCCTAAGTATCCTTTAGTCTGAGAGAAGTTTCTTTTAGTTTCTGGATCGCCCACCCCAATGAGCAGTTCCATGATTTGCACTGCGCTAAAGTCTAAACTAGGAGACATGGAAAGAAAAGTAAACAAAACAGGAAACTCACCACTGTATTAGTTGTTCCTCTAGTAATGACCTTCCCTTCCCAATCTACCTGCTATTATTTACTTTTCAGAGTCCTCAGATACTGCTTTGCACCTTCTGTTCAGGGCTTTTAATTAGTATGAAAGATAGGGTTGAGTGTGGGTACTCTATCTTAGCAGATGTCCAGGCTTATCTTTAATGGGGTTTTGAAAACAAAGTAGGCTATACTTCTAGGTCAGTCAACCTGGGCACTACTGACATCTGGACTGGATAATTCTGTTGTAGTGGACTGTCCTGTGCATTGCAGGATATTTAGTAGCATCCGGGGGTTCCACTCACTAGAAGACAGAGGTCAACAGAAATGGCAAAGGCCTCAGCTCAGTGTATTTATAAACAAAACTGACAGTCCTCATTAGTAGCACACAGGACAATTTGCAGAAATTTCACTGATTATCTCCATATTTAAGACCGTTGTTACAGACTGTCCTTTCTAAGGCTGACAAGTTTAGAGTAGGAAGAAAGTGATCATATAAACTTTGGTCCTCAGAGACAGAATGTGTCTGCACTTGGATTGGCAAGAAGAGGGGGCTAAGATGAGAGAGTAAGAAGGCTTTTAAAATTTTGTGGCTGAATTTTTACTATCAAAAGATCTCTTGAAACACCATCTTAGATGCCTCAAGAGAAAAGTTCCACCTCTCAAATTCTTTTTTAACATCTTTATTGGAGTATAGTTGTTTTACAATGATGTGTTAGTTTCAGCTGTATAACAAAGTGAATCAGCTATACGTGTACATATATCCCCATATCTCCTTCCTCTTGCGTCTCCCTCCCCCCCTCCCTATCTCCCTCCCACCCTCCAAGCTTTGTGACCACCTAGAGGGGTCACAAAGCACGGAGCTCATCTCCCTGTGCTATGCGGCTGCTTCCCACTAGCTATCTATTTTCCGTTTGGTAGTGTATATATGTCCATGCCACTCTCTCACTTCGTCTCAGCTTACCCTTCCCCCTCCCCATGTCCTCAAGTCCATTCTCTACGTCTGCGTCTTTATTCCTGTACTGCCCCTAGGTTCTTCAGAACCATTTTTTTGGGAAAACTTAAGTACAAGTTTCAGGCTTCATCTTTGATCTCTTACAGATGTTCCCTGAGCAAAAGATGGGGTTGGAGGTGGGTCTTGACCCAAAGTAGTCATTCATGGGACCCATGAGTAGCCTAGAAGAAAAGCTCTGAACAACAAAGTGGACAGTATTTAGTGAGGCCAATTAAACTCTACAAAGGGAAATACAGAAAATAATTCATTTCTTAATGAGAGCTGAAATGCAAAGCGAAGCTTTGTACAAAGAGAAGCAGAACCTGAGAAAGTGGAAGAATCATGTTAACCAGGAGATAATTCAGTCCCTAGAGGGGCCTTGAAGCTAAGTTTCTGTGACAGCCTCACCTCCCTTCCAACCCTGAGAGTATCTTAAGCAAACCACCCCCCCCCATTTCTTCCTGTAACTTGAGTCTCTGGTTCTGAAAACCAGCGGAGCCTACTTAATGGCGCGCCTCCAGCATGGCTAACATCAGCTGGCCCACTCTCCTTCCCAGCAGAATTTCATTAACAATCTCTAAAGCATCAAGTCTTTCCAACTCTTCTCCTTAATTAAGAAGTTGGGCAAGTTGGATGTCTTCTCCATTAGGAGCGTTTATTTTTGTTTTTCTGGGTTTTTTTTAAACTTTTGTGTTGCACTTCTGCTGGATTATTCCTATGAATAAGAAACAGAAACCTTATTAGATGCCTGGACCTGTCCAGAATGTCAGAGCCACATCGATTTAGGGCACTTCATTTACTTCTTGAACAAACCAGAAAAGTAATTCAAAGCACATCTCTGATGAACAACTAATTAGAGGCATCATTTTTTTTTAAGCTTTATGATCTTGTCATAGACAAAGATTTCTTAGATTTCTTAAAAAATACACACACACACACACACACACACACATGTATATATATATTTTTTTAATTTAGTTGTGCTGGGTCTTAGTTGCGGCTCACTGGCTCCTTAGTTGCGGCACATGGGCTCCTTAGTGGTGGCTTGCAGGCTCCTTAGTTGTGGCATGCGAACTCTTAGCTGCAGCATGCATGTGGCATCTAGATCCCCGACCAGGGATCGAACCTGGGAGGGCAGAGTCTTAACCACTGAGCCACCAGTGAAGTCCCTAGAGGCATCATTTTAATATATAATTCTAGCTTGGGCATGACCCTACCTCACCAATTCCACCTCTCAAAATTATTTTGAATATATAAATGCAACTGAGTTTTAAGAAATTTACCCTAGCTGTATTTGGCTTTAGTTCAATGCTCAAGAAATAAGTCATGGAAAGTGAAGGGGGAAAGTGGTTTACGGGCCAATCTGCATGCTTCAAATTCATAAAACTAACACTCTTAAATCACTTTTACCACATTCCAACACAGCTTTGGCAGTTTGCATTTTAAAAGTACTTTAGGAAGACTGTCTTTTTACTCACTGAAATAAGTATAGATTTATAAAGCCAAATGCTAACTTCAAGGGAAAAGCATCCAAATATAAAAGCTCTCAGTCTCACTGACCTGTAATTGCTTTCACCACCATATCAGACACTTCTGGAATTTCTTCATTAACAGGGACACAAAGCATCTGAGGTGTAACCCAGTGCAGGGCTCTACCGAGAGAGAGAAAGAGAGAGAGACAGTGAAAAAAAGTCCCAAGGATGGACTGTAAGCAATTACCTTGCCATTTCCTCAGTTAAGGGAATGGGGATGGGGCACCACTGACTAATCAGGCAATCCTAGGCACACGCACATACTAGGAGCTCAGCTGATGTGCTGAAGTAACTGGAATCCTAAAACAAGGCTTCTCTTCTGCACTTATCACAAGAAAGCAGAAGACAATTTTACTAGCTGAAATGAGATTATACTATGATTGAAAAGCACTTGATACTTGAATGAGGATCTGAGAAGCCTCTGCTGCTCCCTGGCCTTACTGTTGCCTTTTTGGCTCTGCCCTCGACTTCTGAGGCACACCAGAGCCTGAGTAAGAGGTCAACAAGCATGTGTCACCTCTGCCTGAATCACTGACATTCCTGGTCACATGCTACCTCTGCTCCAGAGACTCTGCTGCTGACCCTCACCACTTGCTTGACTAACACTCTCACCCTGCACCTCAGTCCAAAGCCCACCTAGTTACTTCTGGCTCTGTCTTCCATCTTCCCAAGATCAACTCCTCACTTCTGGTGAGACATCATCAAGTACAAAGCTACCAATTACCAGCCCCGCTGTCTGGGAACCCCATTTGCGATTCCTAGGTCCCTCTCCTCCAGAAGCACCTCATCATGCTCAGGCTTGGCCCTGTTCCCACATGTAGACGGCCTCTTTCCTCAGTGTTTTGCTGCCATTGGAATGCAGAGCACTGGGGCTCACTCTTCTGGCCATGGAAGAGTGGGTGCTTTGCGAAGTGTTAGCAACCCAGTGGTAGCGGAAAGATGCGACTGGAGGAATGGCTGAATCATATCACAAGCACCCGTGGTAGGAATGAGGAAAAACGACACGCACTGCCCTGATATGGATACTCACAGCTTCCTGCCTGACAAGATAGTTAGTGCAGTGAAATGAGAAAACAATGAAATTTCCTCCTGTTCCTTGGAGATTTGGGGGATTTAAACAGTCTCACATAACAAACACGGTTCTTATCTAAAGCTGCCTGGATTCAAATGAATAAGCAAGATGGTGACTTAAGCCTTTTCATCCTGTCAATTTACCACATTCCTTTTCTTTCTGACACCACAAAGGAGTTTATACGCTAAGGATGGCAGTTACCTAAGCTGTTACTTGCTCTGAAGGTTTGAAACTCAAGTGTCCTGTTTTCCTGCAATGTGTTCTTCCAACAGGAGGTAGTAAATAAATAACAACAAGAAAAAGCAGAACAATCAGCTACCTGATCCTTTTTTGAATAGCGAGATCTTTCTTCTCATCATCAGTAGTTTCTGGACAGAACACATATTTATAGAGACGAGTCATGATGTACTTTTCAATCTGATCCATTATCTTCTCAACTCTTTCTGGAGGCACTGAAATATCCAAATGGATATTTGAATGAAGGATGAACATTTAAAATTAAAAGTATGTTTTCACAGTACTTTCAATGTAGCAGAAAACTAATTTACCAGAAATACATTAAATATACTCAGAAACAAAAGTATAAGATGTCACATTAAAAAATACCCTTTAAAAAATTACCTCAACTTTTGGGGCTGCCTTTTATAGAACCCCTACTTCTAACTTAAGCTGTATGGCAGGACCTAACAGTTGTACACCCTGCCAAGTGGGAAGACCTCAGCATGGGTCATTCCCTACTGCTACATTAGAAAAGCACATGAAATTCCCAAGACTGATGAATGCTGGCAAGACTCACCCTTTCATTTTTCTGAGGTTTCCTATGAAACCTTAGGGGTTGCTCTGAGGTATACATATAGGGCAGATTTCTCAGATATACATGTACGCTAAGTACACCCTAAAATCTACATCAATGCAAGTCAAATTCAATAAGAATCCCTAAAAACCTACAGCACGGCCAGCGGTTCTCAATTTCTTTCCTGCCCCAACTCACATGAGGAACACAGGGCCATGAACAATGACTCACCAAGATGGCAATTCCAAGATGGGGGTTTCATTTAGAAGCTTCCCAAGGGGTTTTAATCTGTCCCTATCCCTAATGAAATTATTAAACATTGCTCAAGAAATTATCCAATTGCTTAATTATCTTGGAATGATATACATGGTGGTATTCAAAGACACTGTTAAGTATAACACCAGCTACCTGAATGTCAGTGGAGTAATTTACAGAACAGAGCAGGCAAACCAACCAAGCCTTTTGAGAAAGAGGGAAACTGCTAAGAGACTCAGCACTAGGCCCTATGCAACTACCAGCAATCCCTCAAAGGCAGGCTAACAAGGTATTACCTTTTCCACGAGTCTGCATTCTCTCAGCCACATTCTGGTAAAAATCCTGAGTACACTCTGACTGTTCCTCAATGCTTAAATCCTGAAACAAAGGGACAAAGAGTCTGCTTAGTAGCTGAAGAAAGATCACGAGGAAAGCTCTAAATTTTACAAAACCCACTCTTTGAACTAATCTCAAAAGTACTTACAAATTAAATTAATGCTGCAGGGGAGAAAAGCCTGTCCATTAACATTATTTACAACATTCCATGACCTCTCACTTCTTTTTGCTGTATATACACATTTTTATATGGGTACAATGCATATTTTGATAATTTGCATGTTTATGTACATTTTGATTTATCTAATCTACTTAACCATCTGATGGCTTTATAATATTCCATTATATTAACCGATTTATTTAACCACTTCTACCACTGTGTACTTGGGTTCTTTCCCTTTTTTTGCTAATTATATATTGCAGCTATTAACAACTATGCGAAGACTGTTTCTTTTAGGTTATTTCTTTGTGATTCATTTTCAAAAGCGGCATTAACAGCTTAGTAAGTCTGGACAACTTTACAGCTCTAAACATCCATTGCTAGATATATAACCTTCAGAAACTCCAAGTACAGTCACTAACCATGTAGGTGTGCTTGTTTCTCCACAGCCCCTCTAACACTGGGCTTTATCATTTTTATTTGGTTTTACTGATTTTATAGGTGTAATACAAATATATATATTCACATATACTTTCTTCCAAAAAATATCTGAAGTCTATATAAAAGATAAACACAGTTCAGCACAATAACCTAGAAAATGATAAACAAAACAAAACACGGACAGAAACAGAAACAGAAAGTAGAGCCAGGAAAGATAACACAAAAATGTATTCCTTGAAGATACAGAAGTTAGCAAAAAGTCAGCCCATAAATTTGTCTCTAACTAAACTTTCTAGCAATCATCACTAAGATGAAAAGAGTCACATAACTGAGTGTCCAAAATGTAAAATCAAACTAATTCTTCAGGTGAAATTCTGACACCAAAATCAGGAATTTCTCCAAGGGTTCTCACAGATTTCATCACAGATGGGCATGAATACGGCCCAAGACAAATTCCACAGGACTGCTTCTCACAGACCACCTCTGCACAGGCCAATGGCACGGGCCAATAAAGCCCCGATGAAGCACGCAGACCCTGATGCTTTGGCTACCTTAGAAAAGATGCCTTGGGGTGAGGGACAGTGACCAAACCTTGCCTATCTGCCTTTACAATGTCTCTCCCGTCGAACCTTCCCTGGTTTGGGTCCTCATTATCTCTCACCTGGAGTTCAGCTGCTCTCCCCACATTTGATCTTTCTCTTCTCAACTGACCATCTTATCTTATGATCTGGTCCCCACTTACCCTGCCAGGTTACCTACTGTTGAGAATCTGCATTTAGTTTTCCCGCCTCTCTAACACTGTGAAATTATTCTCTGTCCAGATGACTTTTTTTTTTTTTCGGTACGCGGGCCTCTGACCGTTGTGTCCTCTCCCGTTGCGGAGCACAGGCTCCAGACGCGCAGGCTCAGCAGCCATGGTTCACGGGCCTAGCCGCTCCGCGGCACGTGGGATCTTCCTGGACCAGGGCAAGAACCTGTGTCCCCTGTATCAGCAGGCGGACTCTCAACCACTGCGCCACCAGGGAAGCCCAGTCCAGATGACTTTTACTCCTCTCCAATCCTCCAACAGCTGCCCAAGGAAGTTCCACAGTACCTCCTTTAAGGCTCAGTCCACATCTTGCCTCCTCTAAGAAGGTGCCCTCCATTCCCTCGGTCAAAATAACTTGGCAGGCCTCACAGTACTCAGAGCGCTCTGTGACCACCTTGACTGCACACTTGTTACTGCCTGAATGTTTTCTAATACCGTTAAACCTTTCTCTGGTCATTAAGAACAATTCTTCAACAGCTGAATTTAACTCCTCTCTGTAGGTGAAACAAATCTTAATCTGCTTTCTTCTAAGTTTTTTCCTGCTTAGCTCTTTTATTTGGCTGGCATGTAAGGTTCAAAGTATGAAAAACAGACCTTAAATAATCTGCATACAAACTTCCCTTTTTCAGCGGCAATTAGTAAAAAGCGATCCTGTTCCCCTTTGTTTTCCAATTCTCATACAATTTGCTCCTGAGAAACTGAATTTATTTCTGGAATCCCTAGTTTATTTCACTGCTCTCTTTCTCTCTACATATTGAATATATATATATGAAAATCATATGTAGTTGTGGTAACGTTCATTTTAGTATATTTTGAAGTCTGCTACATTTAGAAACCTTCCCTCACAAACCCTTGCTTCCTTCTTTTTCTAGAATAAACAATGTAACATTGTAATTTAATATTTTAAGTGTTCATATTGACCTGCAAAGTCAAAGTAAGTTTATCTTTTTGTTTTCCTCAGCTAGATCCAGGATATTATACTCCCTCAGCTAAATCCAAGATAAAATCGAGAAAGTCTTTTAATTCTTTGAATGAGCCTCTAACTTTCTATATTAGATTAAGTTATTATTTAATATTTAATCTTTTTATTGCTATTGTCTTTAAAAATTGCTATTTTTTAAAAAATGTGTTAGGTTCTTTAGCTTTTTATCTCTGGCATCTTGTACTATAACTAAATTTTGTGGATTTATCTCACCATGTTGCTAAACTTATACCTCTATTAGTATTCTGTTTTCCCTCGGATTTTCCGGTAAGATTATTTTTCCCCAATTTCTGGAAAATGATATTTCTATCCATTCTAAAAACATTTACTACATGGTTAATAGACTTGCCAGCCACTGTACAAGACAATAATATAAAAAATATTAAAATTCTCAGAGGGTATTCAGGTTAAACAGGAAGACTGAATGCACATAATTCAGTACTTTCTGCAATGGATTATCTACTTAGGTAGCTTATACATGGCTACCTTTCATTTGCACCAAATCGTAACACTAAGAACACACTTCATTCTTGTGATTATTACTAGTACTTACTTCTAACCAGAAACCGTGACCTCCTTTTAAAGGCCTAAATGGCTTGTTTCACAGGTGGCAATGGAACCTATTCCTACACCAGTTCCACACAATCACTAATTTTGTTACAATTCAGAAAACTCCTTTGTATATCTCTATTTCTCTTGCACAGATTTACACTTCAGTCCAGTGTTTAATTCGTAATGTGAACTCCCTTGCCACTCTGTCCTCTTTTCCTGCTTTAGATTATTTGGAGGACTTACCACTGTTATATATTATAAATTAGTTTATTGTCTATCTCCTCCACTAAAATGTCAGCTCCATGAGGGCACTGTTCACTACTGCACCCTTGGTGCCTACAACAGAGCCAGGCATAGTGCTCAACACTAGTTGAATGAAAGAAAGAATGAAAGTGGCCATTTACTACTGTTCCACCCTTTATAATATTGTAAAGATGTGGGGAGACAATTCTACATAGACCTCTCCTATTTCTACACATCTTGTGAGGAGAGACACTGACTGCCTTTGTTCTGCACCCTTTTCAAGGATAGCTGTATAGCAGACAGGACTGGAAGACAGAGGTAGAGCCTCCCTTAAGTGAAAAGGGTAGATTGTTTACTGTCTAGTATAATAATGTTTCTCTCTGGGGCAAAGGTCAGGCAAGCTCATGGCCCTATAAAAGACCCTCTTCTCTATTATAACTTACTGCATGTGCAGGCATTACTTGGTACCTGGTCTTCTTTGCACTGCCCTGTGGGAATTGATACGTAGGGAATTGGTACAAACGCTGATATACTCTGGTTACTGCTAGTGCTGTAATAAACTGGCCTCTTTTTTTTCTGACCCAGGAGGCTTGCGTCTTCTGCCAGTATCCATGAAACTATGGCAGGCTAACTTTTAACTTGCAAGGAGAGTACATCTCAGATCCTTCAAAGTTCTTGCCAAAGGAGCTAAGTGATATGATTGTAGGTTTGTGCTGGTAAATTCTTTTAAAGGTTTTTTCATAGTTTTCTAAGAAAAAACACAGTCTAAATGAACCCTTTTCTTTAAGTATTCTCTAATACTTTCTTTAAGTATTCTCTAGTCAATGCCTGGGATCATCTTTTCTATAAAGTCTGTGTAAAGCCATTTTATTTTTTTTCCTAAAAAACTTTTTCTTTGTAGTGTAAAAGTTTGACAAGTGGGTATATTCCTTTGAATATTCCGAAAGGCTCTCTGTATTCTTTCTTAACTGTATGGCTGATATCTTTTCTTCCACCCCCATTTTGAAAATCTTTGACTACTTCCTTAATTATGTTTTCTGTGTATTTCATCTTTAGAAACTGGATCTCCATGATCTGTTTTCTGGATTAATTTTCTTTTGTACTACAGTTAACTGTTTGATCTATTTAGGTTTTAACTTTAATGTTCATTTTTTTTTTTTGTATTGCTACTTTCTGCTACTTTCTGCTGCCTTCAATAACTTTTTTTACGAAACTAAACACATTAGGGCTTTACTCCTCCTAAATAAAACTTAAAATTAAACATTAACATTTAAAGTACGACAAGCATGCAGTCCTCAGATTTTAAGATAATCCACCTTATCAGGGAATATACCTTGAGGTCATGTAGAATACATGCGTCTGCTCTCCTAACAGTAATTACATAGCAGGGGAAACTACTCTTTACACACACATATGGTTTAGAATTGTAAATCTATTTTAAAATATAGGAGAACACCTAACTTTTTACTTATTTTGGGGAAGAGAAGATATAGCCATATTTTAAATTATTATATTTTCTTTCTCCTCATTCAGGTTTAGAAAACAGTTTTTCAGGAGAATTAATATCAGAAAAACTTTAAGTATATAATATAATCAATACCAGACTTTTACAGAATGAATGGCTGGGAAAAGAACACTGAAATCAGCAAAAGGTCTTAACATTGTGCTTGACTGCTTCCTTCGCAAGGAAAAAAAGCATATTTGAACTACTACTAATAAAGAAATCGTGTTTTAAAAACAGCATTGAAAAACCCAGAAAGTTCATTTATTAAAAAGCTTTAATGCAATATCCAATCAATTAAAGGGTCTAAATTTTGAGGCAGCAGAGGGTTACAAAGGTTATACTTTTAAAAATGGGGCAAGCTACACTTTCAGAACAGGGGAAAATGTATGTGAGGAATTTATCAACAATTAGCAAGGACAGGATTTAAACAGTTTGGGCAGCAAAAGAGTTTCTCTAGGAGTCTTATTTACTTTGATTTAACTGTGATCTGTGTGTTTTGAAAATATTTTCATATGAATAAATTTGTGGAAAAAAATTTTTTACCAAGTCAGGGAGCTTATTAAGTTAGAAAATATGGTTTTCAAGTTATGATGGGAAAGGTGAACATCTAACTGGGTCTACATAATGTTTTAAAATTACCCTGGGCACATACAGTTTTTTGTCCAAATGACAAAGAAATCTAGACATTCTTCATTTCACTGGTGACCATATACATCCCTGAGTCCATGGCCACTCTTAAACCTATTTGAAGCTTGGTTCTCACAGTGAGATTCTTAAATTCTAGTTATGTAAACTAAATATGTAACAATAATAAGTTTAAAAAACTAAACCTTGTAAATTCTTCTTTAGCTTCTTCTTAGCACCCCACTCCCTCCCCCACCTTCTCATTTTCTCAATAAAATTTAAATTCTTGCTGTGGTAACTTCAAAGAAGAAAAAAGTAGCTGATGACAACTGTATGTTCAACATAAATGAATTCTGTGCTAATGATGTCACTGCCTGTCTTGTGTGTAATAGAAATATCTCTTAAAGAATGTGAAAAGGGACTACAAGGGACTATTAAGCAGCTAATGAGATTAATCAAAAAGAAAAAAGGGTAAAAAAATAAACCCTTGGGCTTCCCTGGTGGCGCAATGGTTGAGAGTCCGCCTGCCGATGCAGGGGACACGGGTTCGTGCCCTGGTCCGGGAAAATCCCACATGCCGCGGAGCGGCTAGGCCCGTGAGCCATGGCCGCTGAGCCTGCGCGTCCGGAGCCTGTGCTCCGCAACAGGAGAGGCCACAACAGTGAGAGGCCTGCGTACCACAAAATAAATAAATAAATAAACCCTTCAGCTTCTGAAGAGTCTCAGCAAACAACATTAGTTGAAAAGTCAAGCGTTACATTGCAATACTGCAATGTGTGTGGATTATGTAGGTGCTGAATGAAATTTCAGCCAAAAGAGATACCTTCTGGGAATGAGGAAATTAAAAAAAAAAAATCTCGGTAGAGATATTAAATGTTTCCTGATAAAGATAAAATGGCTGAAAAAAATTTAATGCAATTCTGAAAATACTTAATTTTCTAGACTTGACCCATATGTGGTAAAAAGGTTGCTCACCACTGGGCATACACTAGGACTGGAGAAAATAGGAATGAAGAGGAAAAAGATGTGGGCAAGAGTGGTTCATTGTTGAAATTATGGGTTAGAAAGTACAGGTCAAAGACACATGTGTGGAAGACACAAGGTGTTATCCAAGTGACCTTGGACAAGTCACTTATCCTCTCTGGCTCTCAACTTCCCCACCTGTAAAATAAAGGGACGGTAACTATATAGTTGCTAAGGTCCCTTTCAATGTTTAAATTTTAGCTTTCCCTTCTCTACCTGAGAAAGGAGAGGAAAATTAAAAATCAATACAGGGCTTCCCTGGTGGCGCAGTGGTTGAGAGTCTGCCTGCCGATGCAGGGGACACGGGTTCGTGCCCCGGCCCGGGGAGATCCCACATGCCGTGGAGCGGCTGGGCCCGTGAGCCATGGCTGCTGAGCCTGCGCATCCGGAGCCTGGGCTCCGCAACGGGAGAGGCCACAACAGTGAGAGGCCCGCATATTGCAAAAAAAAAAAAAAAAAAAAGAATACAAAACAAAACTAAATAAACCTAAAATGATTACTATTGGTCTAATGACTGTTACTTAGAGTTCAAGGTCTACTATGGCTCTCTTGGCAGTTTACACTATTTACAAGGTGACAAGTTAGGAAGGCTTATTACTAAAGTACACAACATAAGTAGCTCTGATGCCAGACGTTCCATGCGAAGATGATCCAAACACCACTGAGTTGCAGAGGAAAAGTATTAGCCTCGGAGGCGTGTTTAACTTGGTTCAGTGACATTTCTCAGGTAAGTCACTTAACATTTCTGGGTCTTTATTTTCTCAGTTGTAAAATGACAAAGTTGCACTACATTATCTCTAAGACCTTTCCTAAAACCAAAACTCTATGTTGCTAAGTGGTTCCCAACCTACCCTTTTGTAATGCATTGTTTCCAAAAACAGCTTGGTCTGCTTATAGATTTCTTGGCCTGTCTTGTGGAAGGTCTTGAGAAATTCTATGAACTCTTTAGACACTCTATCCGTTTCAATGCTGGTTTGCCGGTTTATAGAAGGACTGGGAGCTTTTGGTTCCTGAATTTCTGCTGGGAAAATTAAACATAGTAAGTTTCATTACACAGAAGAGCCATGCATGGAGTTACTTTCAGTATCTAATTTAAGATTATTTAAATTATGCTAAATCAAAGTTAAACTTGAATTTAAATTATTTTATGTTTAAATATCTGGATTTTCCTTAAAGTAAGCTAAATCTATTTTATGAGTAGGAAGTACAATTAGATAAAACTACATATCTAAAAGATACTCCTATTCAAATAAAGGTGCTCTATCAGTATCTTCTTAGCCAAAATATATCATGCTCTGATCTATATATTTAATCGTTAACACTGAAATGGCATTGCTATCTTGAACAACTCTCTCAAAGACTGCATGAATTTACAAAACCAGTCAACATGTAAAATAACAATCAGTAGAAGCACAAAAATTATAGATGACTTATGCTAGACAAGTTTCCCAAATCCACTTGATTTGCCAAAAAGGCAAAGAGATGAACAATTTTTATGTGGAGATGAACAATTATTTACCCACCATTCAAACTTCAAGTCATACTGCTCAAAGTGAAAGTATGCATCCAAAGTAGCACAGTGACCATGACAGAACAGAGGCAAGAGAAGCAAAAAAAAACCCACTGTCCAATCAGTTGGCCACACAACTCTTTGCCCTCTTCAAATAAATACACTGAAAGGAAAATAAGACCTTTACATAACAGAGATAAGGGTGTTGTAATAGGATAAGTGCTCTCAGAAAACATGAAATATCACTTGGTTTCTGATCACCTTCTAAGCCTCCTGATTTTGAATTGTGCTCTCTAATGCAATACCTGAAAGGAATTAAAGTATCTCATATACCCATGATCCTTTTCTATACACACACAAAAAAAGATAATTAGGAAGAAAAAGTACCTTTTGTAGGTATTAAAATCAACCTATTACATGCTTTCTCAGAGCAATTTCTTTTTTTTTAACTGAAGTATAGATGATTTACAATGCTGTGTTAGTTTCTTGTGTACAGCAAAGTGATTCAGTTATATATACATATAAATATATTCTTTTTCATATTCTCTTTCATTATGGTTTATTACAGGATATTGAATATAGTTCCCTGTGCTATACAGTAGGACCTTGTTGTTTATTTTATATACAACAGTTTGTATCTGCTAATCCCAAACTCCTAATTTATTCCTCCCCTACCCGCTTTCTCCTTTGGTAACCATAAGTTTGTTTCTATGTCTGTGAATCTGTTTCAGAGTAACTTCTTACAACCTTATTTTTTGAGCTTTAGTATCTGAAATACATTTTAATGATGTAGCAGCAATAAAGTTTTAAGATAATAAAAGCATTACCCCTATTAGAGTGACTGGTTTATTCAAGTGAGACAAACACACACAGATCATGTAAAAATATATCTTAACTACATAGGTCAAACTAAAGATTCCACCTCTCACTTCAAAAAAACCCTTTTCCAACGTACACAAATCAATGTGATACACCACACCAACAAAAGAAAAGACAAAACCACATGATCATCTCAACAGATGCAGAAAAAGCATTTGATAAAATTCAACATCTATTCACAATAAAAACTCTTACCAAAATGGCTATAGAGGCAACATATCTCAACATAATAAAGCTATTTATGACAAACCCACAACCAACATAATACTCAATGGTGAAATGTTGAAAGCCTTCCTGCTAAAATCTGAAACAAGACAAGGATGCTCATTCTTACCACTTCTATTCAACATACTATTGGAGGTCCTAGCCACAGAAATCAGACAAAAAAAAGAAATAAAAGGTACCCAAATTGGAAGAGGTAAAATTGTCATTATATGGAGACAACATGATACTATACACAGAAAACCCTGAAGACTCCACACAAAAACTACTAGAACTGATAAACAAATTCAGCATGGTAGCAGGATACAGGATTAACATAAAGGAATCTGTTGCATTTCTTTACACTAACAATGAAATATCAGAAAAGTAAAAACAAACAAACAAAAACCCTTTAAAATCACATCAAATAAAAAACACACAAAAAACTTAGGCATAAACCTGACCAAGGAAGTAAAAGACTTACATGCTGAGGACTATAAAACACTGATAAAGAAAACTGAAGATAATTCAAATAAATGGAAAGATATGCCATGCTCTTGGATTGGAAGAATTAATATTCTTAAAATGGCCATACTAACCAAAGCAATCTACAGAGTTAATGTGATCCCTATCAGAACTAAAACAAAAATCCTAAAATTTATATGGAGCCATAAAAGACCCAGAATTCCCAAAGCAAAACTAAGTAAAAAGAACAAAGCTGAGGGTATAACCCTTTGAAACTTCAGACAATACTACAAAGCTACAGTAATCAAAACAGTGTGGTACTGGCACAAAAATAGACATATGGATCAATGGCACAGAACAGAGAGCCCAGAAATAAACCCACACAGCTACAGTCAATTAATCTTCAACAAAGGAGGCAAGAGGGACTTCCCTGGTGGTTCAGTGGTTAAGACTTCATGCTTCCACTGCAAGGGGCATGGGTTCAATCCCTGGTTAGGGAACTAAGATCCCATATGCCAAGCAATGCAGCCACAAAACAAAACACACACACACACACACACACACACACACCCCAAAACAAAGACAAAGGAGGCAAGAATATACAATGGAGAAAAGATAGTCTCTTCAGCAAGTGGTGTTGGGAAAGCTGGACAGCCACACGGAAATCAACGAAGTTAGAACACATTCTCACACCATACACAAAAATAAACTCAAAATGGCTTTAAGACTTAAGTGTAAGACATGACACCATAAAACTCCTAGAAGAGAACATAGGGAAAACATTCTCTGACATAAATCCCACCAATGTTTTCCTGGGTCAGTCTCCCAAGACGATAGAAATAAAAGCAAAAATAAACAAATGGAACCTAATCAAACGCATAATATTTTGCACAGCAAAGGAAACCAAAAGGCACAAAATGACAACCTACAGACTGGGAGAAAATATTTGCAAACAAAGCAACTGACAAGAGCTTAATTTCCAAAATATACAAACAGCTCATACAACTCAGTAACAAAAAAACAAACAACCCAGTCAAAAAATGGGGAAAAGACCTAAACAGACATTTCTCCAAAGAAGAAAAACAGATGGCCAAAAGGCACATGAAAAGATGCTCACCATTGCTAATTATTAGAGAAATGCAAATCAAAACTACAATGAGGTACCACCTCACACCGGTCAGAATGGCCATCATTAAAAAGTCTACAGGGCTTCCCTGGTGGCGCAGTGGTTGAGAGTCTGCCTGCAGATGCAGGGGACATGGGTTTGTGCCCCAGTCCGGGAAGATCCCACATGCCGCAAAACAGCTGGGCCCGTGAGCCACGGCCGCTGAGCCTGCGCATCTGGAGCCTGTGCTCCGCAACGGGAGAGGCCACAATGGTGAGAGGCCCGCGTACCACAAAAAAAAAAAAAAAAAAAAAGTCCACAGGAATTCCCTGGCAGTCCTGTGGTTAGGATTCCATGCTTCCACTGCAGGGGGCACAGGTTCAGTCCCTGGTCAGGGAACTAAGATCCTGCATGCAGCACTGTGTGGCCAAAAAAAATTCAATTAAAAAGTCTACAAATAACAAATGCTGGAGAGGGTGTGGAGAAAAGGGAACCCTCTTACACTGTTGGTGGAAATGTAAATTCGTGCAGCCACTATGTAAAACAGTATGGAGGTTTCTCAAAAAACTAAAAATAGAGTTGCCATATAATCCAGCAATCCCACTCCTGGGCATATATCCAGACAAAACTGTAATTCAAAAAGATACATGCATCACAATGTTCACAGGAGCACTATGTACAATAGCCAAGACATGGAAGCACCTAAATGTCAACAGATGAATGGATAAAGAAGTGGTGTATATACACAATGGAATACTATTCAGCCATAAAAAAGAAAGAATGCCATTTGCAGCAACATGTATGGACCTAGAGATTATTATACTAAGTGAAGTAAGTCAGAAAGAGTACGACAAATACCATATGATATCACTTATATGTGGAACCTAAAATATGACACAAATAAGCTTATTTACCAAACAGAAACAGACTCACAGACATGGAAAACAAACTTATGGTTACCACAGGGGGTAGAGGGTGAGGGAGGGATGAAGTGGGAGTTTGGGATTAGCAGATACAAACTACCACATATAAAAATAAACAACAAGGATATAATGTATAGCACAGGGAACAAAATTCAATATCCTGTAATAAACCGTAATGACAAGAATATGAAAAAATAAACAAACAAAAAACCCCCTTTTCCCCTCTAAACTGCATGTTGATATTAAGTAGTTAGCAGATCAAAATTGCACTTTATGGTTATCTTTCCAAATCACGTATCTCCCTATCTTCTAAAGTATCAGGTGCTTCCTAACTATGATTCAAAATGGAGAAGCCCTGGGACTTCCCTGGTGGTCTAGTGGTTTAAACTCCACGCTCCCAAAGCAGGGGGCTCAGGTTCGATCCCTGATCAGGGAACTAGATCCCACATGCTGCAACTAAAAGCCCACATGCCACAAATGAAGATTCTGCATGCTGTAACTAAAAGATCCCGAGTGCTGCAACTAAGACCTGGCGCAGCTGAATGAATGAATAAATAAATTTAATTAAATTAAAGAAAAAAATTTTTTTAAGTTATGAAAAAAAATGTAGACACCCTAAAAGAATTCAATCATATTAAAAGAAAACATAAAGAAGAGAAGAAGGGCACATAAAAACACACTATATGTATGGCTAAAAATACTGTCAAAAGTCAGACAACCAACTGGAAAAAATGTTTGTAAGCTACATCACAAAGGGCTGTTCTCCCTAACATACAAGGACTCCTATAAATATAGAGGAAGAAAAATCCAACGGTTCAATAGAAAAATGTGTGAAGAATATTAACACTGCACAGAAGGGAAACATAGATGGATCTTAAGCACAGGAAATATACTCAATCTCACACACGATAACAAATGTGCAAATTAAACCTACTAGTATTGTTGTACAGCAGAAACTAACACAACATTGTAAAGTAATTATACTCCAATAAGATTTAAAAAAAAGACAAAGAAAAAAAACTATTATTAGAGGTCATTTTAAAAATTAACAAGTCGGCAAAAATCTGAAGTTTGATGTTGATCAGGATATAGGGGAAAAGGCACTTATACTATGGAGATAGGAATGTAAAATGACACACCTGCAATGGAATGCAATTTGGCAATAATCATCAAAATTAAAAATACATTTATCCTATGATCCAACAATTCCATTTCTGAGAAATTTTCCACTGACATAATTGCACATGTACAAAATGAAATATGTACAAGGCTACTCATTTTAGTACTTGTAAAAGGAGAAGTCTGAAGATGGCATAAATGGCCACTGCTAAGGGACTAAATAAACTTTGGCTTAATCCATAAAGTGGAATATTACGTAGCTTAAAATTTTAAAAGTATCCTTTTTATGTACCGATAAGGAAAGAGTTCTTAAATATATTGTTAAGCTAAAAAAGCAGGGTATGCGTAGTGTGCTTTTATCTAAAATAGGAGGACTGGGATAAGAACAAATGTGTTTATAAATGAAAACAAAAGAATGATACACAAATTAGTAACAAAAGTTGTCTGAATATGGGGGAAGGACTGGGAACTAGACGGGTGAGGGACCATATATACCTTTTATTTTTGAGCCATTTGGATGTACTACCTTTTTTTTTTAAGCAAATAAGGCCTAATTTAACTCAAAACAAAAACTGGCACATCGTTTCTGAAACTTTTTTTTACCAATATGGAAAACCTAAAATTATATTTGATACCCTGTACAATTAGAAAATATTCTTTAATACTTGGAATTTAACCTTTCACTCAATCTGATAAATTCCACCCCTAGTCGTGATGGAACACCAGGGATTAGGTTTACCCTACTGCCTTAACAACTAGAAAAATCAGACAAAACACATGAAAAAATGGTTTTCAACACTGGCCAACAGACAGTGGGGAGAGTAACCCCTGAGAGAAGGGGACAAACATGGTAAATCTTACAAGTGCCCCAGCTCACTGCAGGTAGAGTTTTTAGGCCTTGGCACAGGGAGAGGCAACTCAAACAGAGCCTAGCAGACTTGCTGAATTGGGGAAACCATATTTAGAGCTCAAGAAGGCCAGAGTTGCCAGAATTTGCGTGGCAAAACACATAGAGGATGGGCTGCAAAGAAAAATCTCCAGATAACTGCAGAGGGGTTCCCTTGAGTCTCTGACTGAGTACTGCACGTGCACGTGAGAAAAAACTGGGTAAAGCAGTGGGCAGAACAATCTCCTGAGCACACATGACAGGAAATGATTCATTTTTCCTACTAGGCAGGAACAAAGAGTATCGGCAATGACAAATATGTGGGCAACTATAAAAGACATTTTCTCATTCAAAAATTTACTTAAGGGCTTCCCTGGTGACTCAGTGGTTAAGAATCCGCCTGCCAATGCAGGGGACACGGGTTCAAGCCCTGGTCCGGGAAGATTCCACATGCCGCGGAGCAACTAAGACTGTGAACCACAACTACTGAGCCTGTGCCCTAGAGCCTGTGGGCCACAACTACTGAGCCCGCGCGCCTAGAGCCCGTGCTCCACAACAAAAGAAGCCACCGCAATGAGAAGCCCGCGCACCGCAACAAAGAGTAGCCCCCGCTGTCTGCAACTACAGAAAGTCTGCACGCAGCAGCGAAGACCCAACGCAGCCAAAAATAAATAAATAAATTTATAATTAAAAAAAAACAAAACACAAAAGGAAGGCAAGAAAAGAGGAGAGAAAGCATTATAACCAGATGGGATAAATAGAAAACAGAGCAAAATGGTAGGTTTAAGCTCCATCTTATCAAAAATTTCATTAAATATAAGTAGTCTAAATAGCCCTGTGTTTTTAATACAGAAGCAAAACTTGTATTTCAAGTATAGCCAGTCTGTTATGATTATCAAGCTTTCCATTTCCCAATCCAAACACTCAGTTTTAAAAAGTCTTGGCAGCAGAACAAAATGTGCTCTTGAAGTATAACGTTTAAGCTATCATTCAAGGACAATTTTCTACATGGCAGACACTGTGCTTTACTCCACATTCTCATCAACCCTTAACAATTTTGTTATATTCCTGAAACCATATGAAATAATAAATGTACACACCAATAAAATTTTTTTGTTAGGTAGGTGGAATTATCATTTTACACATGAATACAATTAGGTTAGAGGTTAAGTCATTTACGTGAGACATGTTACACAGGTTAAGAAGAAAAGCTGGGGGCTTCCCTGGTGGCGCAGTGGTTTAGAGTCCGCCTGCCGATGCAGGGGACACGGGTTCGTGCCCCGGTCTGAGAAGATCCAACATGCCGCAAAGCGGCTGGGCCCGTGAGCCATGGCCGCTGAGCCTGCGCGTCCGGAGCCTGTGCTCTGCAGCGGGAGGGGCCACAACAGTGAGAGACCCGCCTACCGCAAAAAAACAAACAAACAAAAAAAAAACAAAGAAAAAGAAGATAATCTGGGATTTAAATCCAGATCTGTTTGACTCCCAAGCCCAAGTTCTTCACAGTCACACCATAATTCCCTCCTATCATTACAGCATATTTATTCCTATTTAAATTAAGCAACGAGTATCAACTGAGCACCTACTACGTAAGGCTGTCTGCAAGCCAGATGACATATTAAATCGAATTAAATCTTCAATAAAGTAAACCTATAAAAGCAAAATCTTCAAGGGGCTTCCCTGGTGGCGCAGTGGTTAAGAATCTGCCTGCCAATGCAGGGGGGACAGGGATTCGAGCCCTGGTCCGGGAAGATCCCACATGCCGCGGAGCAACTACGCCCGTGCACCACAACTACTGAGTCTGTGCTCTAGAGCCCGTGAGCCACAACTACTGAGTCTGCATGCCACAACTACTGAAGCCCACGCGCCTAGAGAAGCCACCGCAATGAGAAGCCCGCGCACCGCTCGCAGTTGTGCAAAGAGTAGCCCCCTCTCGCCGCAACTAGAGAAAGCCCGCGTGCAGCAACAAAGACCCAATGCAGCCAAAAATAAATAAATAAATTTATAAAAGCAAAATCTTCAACAAAAAGGCTATTTGAAGGATAGCTGTGAAAGAGTAAACACAACCTAAAAATGTCAATATCAAAATAGAGCGTGATCATGTAGTAAAGATGGTTAACACCATTTTAGTACTAAAAACATATTTTGTATCTCAATGTTAAAAAAATTTACTGAAAATCCCACGTTTCTCAGATTATCCAAATAGAATAAGGACAACTCAGTAGAATATTATAGTTCTTCTGACTTTTTCAGCTGTTTTGACCATAGATATATAATATGGACTAAAAGGCAGATAGTCTGTAGTATAATAAAAAATATATATATTTGGTTTTGGGCCCAGGGATAGATATTTTTGATCACCAATGGCCAATGATTTGATCAGCCATGCCTACAAAATGAAACCTCCATAAAAACCCTTATATGACAAGGTTTGGGGAGCTTCCACATTGATGAATGCATCGAGGTGCTGGGAGCAAATGCCCAGATGGCATGGAAGCTTGGTGCCCCCCTCCCCTACCTTGCCCTATGCATCTCTCTTCCATTTGGCTGTTCCTGAGTTGTATTCTTTAACAAACCCATAAGCATAAACAAACTGTCTTCCTGAGACAGTTCTAACAAATTATCAAACCTAAGGAGAAGGTTGTGGGAACCCCCTATTTACACCTGGTTGGTCAGAAGTACGGGTGTCCCCACTCCTGGGGATTGCAGCTGGCATCTGAGGTGGGGGCAGTCTTGTGGGGTCCAGCCCTTAACCTATGGAGTCTGTGCTGACTGCGTAGTTGGGGTCAGAACAGGACTGACTTGCTGGATATCCAGTTGGTATTGTAAAATAAAAGAAACCACATATTTGGTTCAGGGAAAAAATTTCTCATTGTCCTTATCAATGAAAGTCAGAAACTGATCATGTTCCAAATACATTATATTCAAAACATTATAAAAGATGATTTTACAAGATAAAAAAATTTTTAGAGTAGACAAGAAAAGGCAATCAAGCTGAGTGTACCTGAGAAATGACTGTAAAAACAGGCACAATTATAAAACTGGTTCCAAATTCAACCTGGGGAATCGTTACTTCAGTTTCATCTAAGTACCAAAGAGGCCCACATGATTAAAGTAGCAATTCATTAGTAATTCTTCAAACGATGTAATTAACACCATGCTTCAACTTAATTAACATCTGAAATTCGGGTTTGGGGATAGCACTGAGTGTAAGAGGATTATAGTTTTGTTTTTTAAATCTTATTTTGAAATAACTTCAAATTTACAGAAAATCTGCAAGATTGTTACAAAGAATTCCTTTATACCCTTTATCCAGATTTACAAAATTTTAACATTTTGTTCCATGTCTGTGTGTATTATTTTTCTAAATTTTTTCAGAGTAGATTGTATGTTTCATGCGCTTTACCCCTTATAGTATGAGTATTTCTCCGCAACAAGGATATTCTGTTGCTAACTGTAGTTATTAAAAAAAAGTATTTGGTTTTTACACAGGACCAACTTGAGGGTCACACATTCATTTAGTGGTCATGTATACTTAGTCTCCTCTCATCTAGAAACGTTCTCCAGACTTCCTTTGTTTTTTTATGACACTGACAATTTTGAAGAATACAGTCCAGTTTATTTTATTCAATGCACTTCAATTTGGGTTCCTCTACTGTTTCCTCATGACTGGATTTCAGGTTATAAATTTTCAGCTTAGTTATTACATAATTCATGTTGTGTTCTTCTCAAAGTAACATATCTAGAGGCACAGGATGTCCCTTTCCCCCCATCATTATGTAGCTGCCATTTCTCTACTTGGAATTAATAAATAAGTTGTGGGAGTTAATTTGAGATCATGTTCATAACTTGTTCCTCGGGAAACCCCCTCCTCTCATCCCAGACTTAGCATCCACACTGATGAAACTTGTCTGAATCAATTCTTATTAGGATGACTACAAAATGGTGATTTTCTATCTCCATCACTCCTATATTTATTAGTCAAGATCCTATGGTAAGGTTCTCCTCTTCTTTATCTAATTATTTATCTATTTTATTAGTTGGACGGACTAATGAATTATTGTTTTATTCATTTACACTCCATTTATTGTCTTTGGCCAGTGGGAACCCATTCAAGCTGACTTCTGGGCCTTTGACCTGTCCCCAACATTTCTGAGGGGCCCTTCTTTCCCAGCTCAAGTTCCAGAATCAGTCATTTCTCCAAGGAACCTTAATTCACTTCAGTGAAGAACAGTATTTAGACTCTAAGGTCTGAGTAGAAAGATTGGTATTTTAATTCTAAAAAAAGAAAAGATATTCCTCCTTAGAGCACTGCTTTCAGATTAGTTTGTAAAAGATGTACACAAGAGTCTACTCTGGGTGACAACATCTACTTGAGCTCCAAAAGAAAAGGGCATTTTGGAACATATGAGCAAGTATTTCGACTTGGCTGACCCCCTATGATTTACTCTAAACTATAGCTCACTCAATCTTACTTTGGAGAGTAAAGAACTAAAAGTAAATTCTGAGTCTTTACAGTAAAGCTGTTCCATTTACCTCCTCTGGAGGGACAGCCAATTCTAACAGGAAGTTAAAATAGTTTTCAAATCCCTTAGAAGGTTATTTGTCTTCTATATACTACCAACCTGCCCTGGCTTAAGAGCTTTCTTTCATGCTACCAATAGAAGCAAGTAAAATATTAAGAGCAAGGACATCTTGGATTAACAAAGTGAAATAAAGAATACAGAACACAAAAGGTTTATTGTAGTCTACAGTCAATAAATTAAAACTGCATTTAGTATAGGCTAACTTTATCCACATGCAAAGGCCAAACAAATAATCAGCCTGAAATGCAAAGTTCGCCTGGCAGAGTTACATAAGCAATCTGTGAAACAAAGATCCAACAGCATCCTCTTTTCTAATGTACACACATCAATTTTTTCCTCAACACTTTGAGGTCTTTCTCACCATATGCTTTCTATAGACAAAAAAACAGCTAAAGATCAAAAAAAATAAAGTAAAAATCTATCATTCTAAAAAGAAGAAAAAAGGTAAGAACTATTCCACATAAGAGTTTTTAAGATAAAAAATCACTTGAAATTTTTCTTTTAAAGTACAAATCTTCTCTCCATAATATAATGTATACTGTACAGAAGGTCTTAGGATATGATTTTTTAAAATTGCCAAGTATAGTCAATGAATGTATGTGACTATTAAGCACTTCAGTAATAGAAACTTCATTATCTATCTATCTAGATACAGACACAGATATAGTTATAGATAAAAACACATATTTCAAGATCAAGGGATATAATGGAAAAAAGCTTAACCAGGAGTTAGGAGACCTGAGGTCTAACACATCAACTCATTATATGACCCTGGGTAAATTAGTTAACCTTTATGGGCTTTCATATTGTCATCTGTAAAATGTGGCAGTTACAGCTGATGGTTTTACAATTTCTTTACTATTTCATCTGTTGTCATATACCATTTCACCATACATCTATAAATTCATAAGGTTAATGAGACTTTCTCAAAGCAGGAAACAGAATTTAAGCTAAATAGGAATGAATGGCTTTGATCAATACCTTTGAGCTCCTTACCAGCAGAGATTATTTTGTCAGAAAAACAACAGGCATTTTAAAATAGCTAACACTTACTGGAGATTAACTATGTGTGTCAGGTACTGCGCTGAACTCTGTACACACATCGGCTCATTTAATCCTCAAGACAGGCCTATGATAGGTATTACTGTCCCTCAGAATAGACAGGGCTTAAAGAGATTAGCTTGCTTAAGGTCACACAGCTAGCAAACTGCAAAGCTGAGACTCAAACCAGGGTGACTCCAAAGCTTACAGTTTTAATCACCCTACTACATTATCTTCTAATAAATAAATCATGAGCCAAATACATTCTTATCAAATACATTTAATCTCTAGCAGGTACTGATTATTTCCCTTCTTACTACTGTAGAGAAAACTGCTGAGTGACAGCCAACCAAGAACAACTCACATGAACAAAAAGATTATTTAAAGGTTTGCCTCTATTAAAGAGACGTGCTGTGTTTTTAGATAAGCAATTGTTCCTTTTAATAAAACAAAAACCAATAGTCATTAAATCCGAAAGACCAGAAAAGATCTTAAGGTGTAATATTTATTATTATTAATTTTTTTAAAAGGTGTGATATTATTATGCCCCTTCCTTTAAGCAGACCAAAAATCTCATGACAATTACCCCAGGTTGGGGGGCAGGGGGTGAGGGGGTGCAAGGGAGTGTCTAAGAGAACAGCTCTACCAAAAGCATCAGTGTTGGTTCCCACTATCCCTCACCATTTCAAATTTACTGCATAGCTCTGATTACCAACATAAAGGTTCAGAGACTAAGCCCTAACAACAGACATTCTTTCTTGCTTCCTACTAGGCCACTTCAACTAGCCTATCTGCTCACTAGCGAGAATCTTCCTGCTTGTTTAATATGGAATTTTAAGAAGTAGGATGAATAAGGTCAAGTACATACAAAAGTGAGCCTTTTCCTACATGTTCTCTACATAGTATTTCCTCAACACACAGGCTGTCTCTCTAACAAGCTCTCAGAAAACTTCTTTTTTAGACAACTTTAAGGCTAGAAACAGTCATTTCTTTTTTAGACAACTTAAGGCTAGAAACAGTCAAACATAAGGTATGGATAGTGAGGATATTAAACAAAGGAGAATAAACCAATATCCAAAAATTAAAGGCACAAAAAATAAAACATCCAAACAGATGGGATGGGAATGAATTTTATAACCAAAACTACATATTTCAATTACTTTATTCCTCTTATAGAGTAAATAAGTTCTCTAAAACACAATGTCCTCCAACCAAAGAGATTTCATACGTCATCTGCACCTCAAACCCAACATCTCAAGTCTGCGCTGATATTCTCTGAACGCTTACAGAAATTAGAAAGCTGAGCCCACATACACTGTGGATCTACTCTATACCTCTTTGGGCACAAAAGAAAAAAGAGAATCAGAAAATTACCCTTCTTTGATCCAACCCTGGATGAAGCACTGAAGAATTTCTTCACTGTGGTAACCTTGCGGGTCTTCTCATTGGTTTTCTTTTCTTCAAACTTGGAAAATGTGAGGGATTGGGCCCCTTGGCTGCTCTGGCTGCTGGCAAAGGCCTCTTCTTCCTCCCGCTGTAGTCTGTAATTCAAGAAGAGGTTAAGTTTAACCCTGATATTCTCCAAGTTCTCCTTGTATCTGAAGGTAATAACTCAATGAATTGGGGATTTAAAATTTGTAGAGCTAGAGCCTAAATACACCAAATAGGTCTGAGGTCTCTGACAGGAAGCTCTCCTATGTGCTACTACAAACTTCAAAAGGGACTTCTCCGTGGATCATGTTCATTCAGCAATTGTACTAGTGTTACATAAAGCAAGTAAAGTCTAGTCCTTTTCCCTGACAACCTCAAGGTTGGAAGAGAGAAAAAGACAAGTAAATAATTACCACACAATGTAACAGTGCCTATAGTAGAGAGCAAAACCCAAGTGCTATGAGAACATAGGAAAAAATAAACTAAATCTGCTGAAGGAGTCCAAGAAGGTTTTATAATGGTGACATTTAGGCCAGTCTTAGAAGGATCAAGAGGATTCCGCCAAGTAAAAGGGCATTCCAGGAAGAAGGTACTACACATGTGAAGGATGTGGCGTTTGTTGTGGACCAAGCTCATTCAACGTAGTCAGATCACTGACGGTGTGATGGACTATGATGCTGGATGTACAGTTGGGCACCAGGTGGTATGAAACCTTGACTGCCAAGCCTGCTATAATCCTGGATTTCATCATGTGGTGGGGAACCAAGAAAGACTATAATCCAGTAAGTTACCATTATCTGATCTGTGTTTTAAAGGTAATGCAGGTAGCTGTGTGACAACTTGAGGGGCAGAGAGACTAGGGACAGAGACAATAATTAAGAATATATTACAAACATTTAAGTGAGAGAAATAAGAACCTGGAAAAAAGGAAAGGATGAAATTCAAAACACTTCTCTTAGCTAGAATAAGCAGAACTTGCTTAATTAGTTGTAAACAGTGTGGGAGGTGAAGGAGAAATTAATGTTTTTTAGCCAACTGAATAAATAGTGATGTCGTTAATTGATACCGGAGGAGGGTTAGGAGGAACTGCTGGGAGTGGGGATTAGAGTAAATAAAAGCAAGAAATCTGGCCTTGGACCAGCTGAATTTGAGGTATTTATAGTAAATCTCAAAGGCTATCTATAGAACTATGGTTCTCAAAGTGGATTCCCCAGACAGCAGCATCAACATCACCTGGGAACTTGTTAAAAATGCAAACTCTCAGGCCTCACTCCCAACCTACGAGAATCCGAGATTCTGAGGGTGAGGTTCAGTGACCACGGTTTTTACAAGCTTTCCAGGTGATTCTCATGCCTGTTCAAATATCAGAAAGTGCTGTAGGAAATCTCAAGCAAGGTCGCAATTGGAAGCAGTAAGAAACAGCAACAAAATCACAGGTAGAGGTGTTGGTGTGAGAATGGAATAGGGACACATCTTTCTCTGAGACAAAACAGAAGTTACTATAAAGACGCAGTTTGATAACAAGGGAGAAAGCTAAGGGAATTCATGCCTAGTGGCCTCTACTTTCTTTCTAAAATAGGATCAACTACAGAGACTATCAGGAATGCAATGGGAAACCCGAGGAAAGAGTTAATGTTATATGTCTATATTTGCTGTCTTTGACTGACTATGGAGTCACTGAAAGCAGCAAGTGTACTTTATAATATTGAGTTCATCACAGATGGTAGCAGAGTAATCACTCAACGAATACACCTGATTAAATACAAAAAAAACTAGCAAAAGCTGTCAGAGATCAGTCTTTCTTTTATTGAGAAGCTTCACAGTTTCTAGGATGCTTTGGTAAAGGATTAACATTATTCATGGTATTTTATTAGTTCCTATGCTCACTAGACATTCTATGTTTTAATTTTTATCATAATCATATTTCTGCATAATACTAACAAATGCCATTTTTTAAAAGAAACGTTAAATTTCCATAATGTAAGGATTATATATACAAATCAACAGGTTTCTATTATTATGTGCTTATCACTGTGCCAGATGCCGTGCTGGATATATTAAAAGAACAAGGAAAATAATGCTTGATGAAAGTCATGTGCAATAACCTCATTTAATCTTCACCACAAAATATGTTTATCTCCATTCTTCCACTCCAAGGAGCTTACTGTCTTTATTAGAGAACTAAGACTAACGCATCCCAAACACAGAACAATTAAAAGTGAAGACAAAGACAAAATAAAGAAATCACTGAAAGCTACTCATTAAACGCTGAATGAGGGGAAAAAATTCATTTCTCTTAATATTAAACTGACTTGCTGACAGATCAAAACAGAAGAAAAAAATGTATTCTGACAATGACAGAGCTATGTATCCAGTTATATCACTGTTAAACCACCCCTAGTTAAGTCCTTTTACCGCTCTGCTAGTTCCCAATCCTCCTGAATCTGCTTCTGCCTGGCTTTGTGGTACTCCTCCCTCCAGCACTTGGAGCAGAAACCCTGCCAAGCAGGGTTGCCGTAATAACCACATCCTTTCTTGCACAGGAGCTCTGATTGATCCACATGAATTCCTCGGCGCTCAGACTTAAGACTCATCTTCTTCCTGTTAATCAAAGAGCAAACAAGAAAGTTTTGTTGAAAATGAATTCACTATCATTCTACTCACAGCAAAGCAATTAAGAAAAAAAAATGAATGAGTCTATCATCTTCAAGCTATAATGGAAGAAAGGAGAGAGGGAGGAAAGGAGGGAAAAAGAAAGTTTAAATATTACAAATTACTGTCATACTAAAGAACAAACTTCTTATTCCTGCCCAATAATATAAAGAACACTTTAAGAAGGACTAATACTGGATTAAAGACCTAAACAGAAGACATGAAACTATAAAACTCCTAGAAAAAAACATAGGGGAAAAACTTCACAACGTTAGATTTGGAGACAATTTCTTGGATAGGACACCAAAAGTACAAGCATCAAAAGCAAAAATACACAAATGGGACTACATCAAACTTAAAAACTTCTACACAGGAAAGGAATCAACAGAGTGAAAAGGCAACCTATAGAATGGGATAAAATATCTGCAAACCATATATCTGATAAGAGGTTAATATTCAGAATATGTAAAGAACTCCTAAAACTCAACAACAACAAAAATCCAATTAAAAATTAGCAAAGGCCATGAACAGACAATTCTCCAAAGAAGATGTACAAAGAGCCAACATGTGAAAAGATGCTCAATGTCACTAATCATCAGGTAAATGCAAATCAAAACCACAAGGAGATATCACCACACACCTGATAGAATGACTATCATCAAAAAGAACAAAAATAACAAGTGTTGGCAAGGATGTGGAGAAATTGGAACCCTTGTGTACAGTTGGTGGGAATGTAAAATGGTACAGCCACTGGGGAAAACAGTATGATGGTTCCTCAAAAAATTAGAAATAGAATTATCATATGATCCAGCAATCTCACTTCTGGGTATACACCCAAAAGAACTGAAAATAGGATCTTGAAGAGATACCTGCACACTCATGTTCACTGAGCATTATTCACAACAGCCAAGAGTTGTTATTCACAACATTCAAGCATTATTCACAACATTCACAGCATTATTCACAACAGCCAAGCAATCTAAATATCTATCAAAGGATGAATCTATAAACACAGGATGAATGGATGAAGAAAACATGGTATATACAATGGAATATTATATAGCCTTAAAAAGAAGGAAATCCTATCACATGCAACAACATGGATGAACCTTGAGAACATTATGTCAAGTAGCCAATCACAAAAAGGCAAATCAAAGACATTATTCCACCTACATGAGGTATCTAAATTAGTCACTCTCAGAACCAGAAAGTAGAATGATGGTTGCCAGGGGCTGGGGGAAGGGAGGCAAAGAGGAGTTGCTGTTCAATGGGTATAGGGTTTCAGTTTTGCCAGACAAAAAAGTTCTAGAGATCTGTTGTACAAGGTGCACATAGTTAACACTACTGTACACTTTATTTTTTAATTTATTTATTTATTTATTTATTTATTTATTTATTTATTTATGGCTGCATTGGGTCTTCATTGCTGCACACAGGCTTTCTCTAGTTGTGGCGAGCGGGGGCTACTCTTCGTTGCGGTACGCGGGCTTCTCACTGCAGTGGCTTCTCTTGTTGTGGAGCACGGGGTCTAGGGCGCACAGGCTTCAGTAGTTGTGGCACATGGGCTCAGTAGCTGTGGCTCGTGAGCTCTAGAGTGCAGGCTCAGTAGTTGTGGCACACGGGCTTAGTTGCTCCGTGTCATGTGGGATCTTCCCGGACCAAGGCTCGAACCCGAGTCCCCTGCATTGGCAGGCAGATTCTCAACCACTGCACCACCAGGGAAGCCCCTGTACACTTTAAAAATTGTTAAGATGGTAAATTGTATGTTATGTGTTTTTTACCACAATAAAAAAAGATTTTAATATTAAAAAAAGGGGGACTAATAGATCCTTCTTATTTGCTACCATTTTAAACCTGAGGGACAAAGTACAATCTTCTTGAAATACTCTGTGTTCTTACTACATTATGTCATTTGGCTCAAAAAGACAACTTCATTTCAACGATATAAAAGTGAATACTTTGTCCCAAATGAGATAATTTAACATTCACCAAGAAAACAAGTGTAATTAAAGCATCAGAATAGAATCTAAACTCCTTGAGACGGCATTCAAGGCCCTACTGTTTGCCACCACTCACTACATGCCTAATATTGTGACAGGTACTCAGGATAATTATTTCTCACAAAAACCAAGGTAGACATTATCTCCATTTTATTAGATGTGAAAATTCAGAAACAAAAACACAGGCAGCATGAACAATGAAGAAAAAGAGAAAAGTGCTATGAAATTGAGAGGTGGTGGGAGAAGGTGAGGTCATTCTGACTTAGGGAGCATGGAGAGACCACCTGGGCCAAGGAGTGAAGGGTGGGGGATGTAGACCTTCAAGAGCCTTGAGTTGAGGCTTAGAGGGTCTTGGAGCGATGACACAAAAGAGGGAAGACATTCCGGACAGGAAGAACATCTTTTGCAAAACACTCAGAGACAGGACAGCAAATGCAGAACATGAATGATGTGGTATAAGTAGGAGGTAAACAGAAGCAGTTACGTGTGAAGTTCAATTATAATGCCTTTTTAAAACTGCAGGCAAGAGTCTGGGTTACAGCATTGTTGTTTCAGTGAAAAGGGGAAATCAGGATAGGGGTGTCTATTTTAAGACATAAAACTTGAGAGGTGGAGTTCTGTCTTCCAGTATGATGAAGTGAGGAGGACAATAAATCCTCTCCACCAAAATCAACTATAAAGATAGACAAAACGTCCTCTCTGCTGATGGATCAAAGTGTGAACCAAGGAATGCATTCAAACTTCAAGCCACCAACTGGCTCTCTCGCATCTCCTGTGTGTATGCACAGTCTCTGTTGGCCAGACATTGGAAGCCTTACTGGCTAGAGATGTTTGTGCACAAATTCAGTCTTTGAACAAACAACAATCTTCGGCTAAACATTAAGGGATGCAGGCAGATGGGTGACCCCGAGAAGGAAATCAAGGATAAAAATAAATATAAGAAAAAAAAATGAGGACAGACAATAAGCAGCCACAGGGTGTGGGGAAGAGAGACCTCACAGGTGTAGTCCAGCTATAAAACCTAGATGGCATGCGCTAAGCACTATTTTTGAGGATTTTCAAAGGCAAAAGGGAGGAGAAGAATTAAGGAAGAAGACCAGAATTCAGAATATCACTGAATCCTCAGTGAGTTTACCCTTTTTTCCCCTCCAGTATCACCAAGCCAACCCAGAAATGGACACCAGGGCACAGAGAGAGCTCCTCTAGCTCTGGCTCAAAGAATGAGAAAGAGAACTCCTAACACTGACAGGAAATATGAAAATCCCTCCATTTTCTTGTCTTTTTTTTTCCTCCTTCTCTTGAGCCATGAGCAATCACATGGTGTTCACAGAAGCGGCTGGAATGAGAGACTGCAGGAGCTAAACTCGGAGGAAGGGGAACTATCCATTTTTCCCACTCTCTAGTCTCCTAGACAGCGATGGGAGTACAAGACAGAGTGGGGTAACTAATTCCACAGCTTTCCACCCAGAGGAGAGAAGACGAGCCCCAAGAGAACTTTAAAAATACAGGAGGAATCAATGAGGAGAACTCAAGAAAGCAAGCTGAAAATGTGTGCATGGGTCTGATGCTATTCAGGATCAGAGACTAAAATTCACACTAATAGAGACCACTGCACAGGTTTCAGACTGACACACGCAGGAAACAGATCAAAATAGCACTGCGAAGCCTCTGAAAAATGAACCAATGTGGGAACCACAGCTCACAGAAGTAGGGTTGGAACCTGCGGCCCAAACTTGGCAGCAAAACTAAAAACTTTTGCTTCTCCAATGACACTACGTGGAAAATGAAAACACAAACTACAGACTGGGAGAAAATACTCGCAAATCATATATCTGACAAAGGACTTGCATCCAGAATATATAAAGAATTCTCAAAACTCAACAGAAAGAAAAACCACCCAATTAAAAAAATGGGCAAAAGACTTGAACAGACTTATGCGAAGAAGATATACACATTGGGAGACAATTCTCCACGGGTGTCTCACATTTCTGTACAAGAGGCCTTCGTGACAGACTATCTCTTCAAGGATATTTGCATATCTAACATTCTCAGGAGGAACAGATCACTGTCTCCCTCCAGAGAAAGGGCAAGTTTGTTTACTGTCAAGTAAAATAGATATAATGTTTCCCTCCAGGTCAAAAGTCAGGTGGGTTTGTTAGCTGCCCATTATAAAGGATTTGGGTCCCTTAAGCTTAGGTTCCTCAGTTGTGACACCAGCCCCATGGGACTTGGGGGCAAAGGTAGCCCATGTGAGATGAAGCTTGTTTTATTGATGTCCTATGAATAATAAAGTCCTTTGTCTCCGACTCCAGAGTCTCATGACTTCTGCCAGCATCCATGAAACTGGCAGGCTAACTTGTTACGTTTAAGAGGGTAAAAACCCATGTCAGTCACAGTTCTTGACAACATGGCAAATAAGCACATGAAAAGTTGTTCAACATCATCATCCGTTAGAGAAATGTAAATTAAAACCACCATGAGGGCTTCCCTGGTGGTGCAGTGGTTGAGAGTCCGCCTCCCGATGCAGGGGACACGGGTTCCTGCCCCGGTCCGGGAAGATCCCACATGCCGCAGAGCGGCTGGGCCCGTGAGCCATGGCCGCTGAGCCTGCGCGTCCGGAGCCTGTGCTCCGCAACGGGAGAGGCCACAGCAGTGAGCGGCCCGCGTACCGCAAAAAAAAAAAAAAAAAAAGCCACCATGAGATTTCACTACACACCTATTAGAATGGCTAAAATTAAGAACAATACCAAGTGGTAGCAAGGATGCAGAGCAACTAGAACCCTCCTAGTGGGATGCAAATAGTACAACCACCATGGAAAACAATTTGGTAGTTTCATAAAAAGTTAAATACACTTACCATACAACCCAGCAATCCTATTCCCAGTTATTTCCTCCAGAGAAATAAAACTGATGTTCACTCAAAAATCTATACAAAACTGTTTCTAGTAACATTATTTATGATCATTAAAAAATGGAAACAACCAAAATATCCTTCAATAGATGAATGAATAAACAAACTGTGTGGTACATCCATGCAGTGGAATGCTACTCAGCAAAAACAACAACAACAACAAAAAAAACATACCCAACAACTTGGATGAAATCTCAAAGGCGTTACGATGAGTGAATGAAGCCAGTTTTAACAGTTTACATACTGTAGGGACGTCCCTGGTGGTCCAGTGGGTAATACTCCACAATCCCAATGCAGGGGGCTCGGGTTCAATCCCTGGTTGGGGAACTAGATCCCGCATGCATGCTGCAACTAAGAAGCCCACGTGCCGCAACTAAAGATCCCGCACGCTGCAACGACAATCCCACATACTGCAAATAAGACCCGGCACAGCCAAAATAAATAAATAAATAAAGTAAATAAAATAAATATTTTTGAAAAAAGTTTACATACTGTATAATCAGGGTTTGTTAGGAATTAGGGTTGGAGGGAGGGTGTCTATAAAGGAATAGCACAAGGAACTTTTTTAGAGGTGATAGAACTGTTCTGTATTCTGATTATGGAGGTGTTTACAGAAATCTATACATGTTTTTAAATTCACAGAACTGTATACTCCCCCAAAATTCAACTTTACTGTATGATTTTTTTTTTTTAATTTGAGAGGCAATTTCTAGTTTGGATTGGTGAAAAGTGCAGAACAGGAGACAGGGATATTGATCAAGAGACAAATACAGTAAGAGGTTATAATAATAGAGGTAATACAGTGGGAATGGAAAGGGGAGGGATGGCAACACACTCTGGCAGTAGGGTCTGTAAGAGTTAACTAATGAGACATGGCAGGGAGACCTGCACGTTTACAAATACTCTTCACTGCCTCTATGAGATTAAAGCCCTCCAAGGACAGGATTTAGATCTATCGCACTTATCATTTAGTAAATGAGGCTGAGGTAGAAAGGAAGAATAACAAAATATAGCCAGAGTCTAAAATGATAAGTTAAGAAACTTTAAAGGCTGTCTACTGTCTCCTATTATAATATAGATAAAGACACTGAGACTGAGAAATTATGATTTGTTCAATCAAAAAGGTAGTAAGTGGCAGGGACATCACAAGAGCCTACACTTGTACTAAGTCCTGAGTGCCATCAAACTATTTTGAGCGTCTGAGCTAATCTCACCATAAACATCCTGTGGTCCCTTTCTTCAATTCCAAGAGGAGTAGGCAAAAAGAAATATGTTTTTTCCTTATACCAATTCAGTAAGTTTAAAATTTTTTATACTACAAAGACTATAGCACAGGTCTGTTACTAAAATGAACACATTTTAGGGAGTCTACCTAACACATGTGTCAGCAACTTCCCTTTCCTCAGGGAACTGTTCCCCAAATCTACAAAGGTCAGCTGCCATGTTTGTATATGGTGCAGTTCCCCCTTCCCCACCACTGCAGGGCCACAGCTGATTGATCCAGAGGTGGACACTTGACCCAAAATGAAGTTTTGGAAATGGGACTAAGTCTGGGCTGTTTTCTTGAATGACGGAGAAGTTGTGGCATGACCACCTTCCAACAAGTGGTCTGAGTAACCAGTCTGCAGATACAACAGACTGGTATACAACAAGATATACAACAAGAAGCAGAGAAAAGTGGCAGAAGAAAAATACTCTCTAGGTCCTGAGGGGTTTCCATTTCTCAGTTCCAATCCTTTTCTAAGGTTTAGCTGCTTGCCTACCCTCAGATTTTGAAACACACCCCTTGATCCCTGACTGTTTTTTTCTTATGCCAGCTCCAGTAGAGCCTATTACCTGCACTCAGAGACTTGCCCAGGTACTATGTGAGAGCCAGAAAAACATAATAGAATTGCTGTGAGGACTACTTAGCATATACTAAGAACTCAACAGGTTAAGATGAAAACTTAAAAATAATAGCTATGTGTCTATGAAGACCAATTTGATGTGCACATGAGAACATGGAGATCGGTCAAATCTGCATTCAAATCCCAGCTCTGAAATGTGACTTTGGACAAATTAATATTTCTGAAACTTCCATTCATACCCTTCTATCCAACTTCTGCTCCCACCTTTTCACAAATCTAAGCGTCATAGGCTTTGTGCCCCCATGACCTTCACTCTGTTTTACACCTGTGATTATGTTATCTCACATGGCCAAAAAAAGACTTTCCAGACAAGATTACTAATCAGTTGACCTTAAAATAGAGAGATTATCCTGATTTTCCAGGTGGGGCCAATATAAGCACATGAACCCTAAATGCAAAAGAGGACAGGAGCCCAGAAGAGTCAAAACAATCTTGGAAAAAGAATGTAGGAGCACTTACAGTTAGCAATTTCAAAACTTACTACGAACCTATGATAATCAAAACAGTGTGGAACTGGAACAAGGACAGACATGTGGAGCAATGGAATAGAACTGTGAGTCCAGAAATAAACCCACATATCTATAGTCACAACTATCAAATGGAAGAGTCTTCTCAACAAATCGTGCTGGGACAATGGGATCACCATATGCAAACGAATCCTTGTCTCACACCACGTATAAAAGTTAACTAAAAATGGATTAAAGACCTAAATGTAAAAGCTAAAACTATAAAAACTCTTGGCCAAAAAGCAGGTAAAATTTCATGATCTTGGATTTGGTAAAGGATTCTTAGATATGACACCAAAAGCATAAACAACAAAAGAAAAGAGATAAATTGTACTTCATCAGAATTAAAAACTTTTGTGCTTCCAAGGACCCCATCAAGAAAGTGAAAAGACAACCCACAGAATGGGAGAAAATATTTGCAAATCATGTATCTAATAAAGAACTTATATACAGAATGTGTAATGAACTGTTATAACTCAATATTTTTAAAGATAAACAACCCAATTTCCAAAATGGGTAAAAGATCTGAATAGACACTTCTCCAAGGAAGATATGCCAATGGTCAATAAGCACGTTAAATGACTTTTGACATCATTAGTCATTAGGGAAATAAAAATCAAAACCACAATGAGAGAAAAACAACAACAACAACAATGAGATACCACTTCACATTCAGTTGGATGGCTAGTATTAAAAAGTCAGATAGGACTTCCCTGATGGTGCAGTGGTTAATAATCCGCCTGCCAATGCAGGGGACACAGGTTCGAGCCCTGGTCCGGGAAGATCCCACATGCCACGGAGCAACTAAGCCCGTGTGCCACAACTACTGAGCTTGCACTCTAGAACCCGCGAGCCACAACTACTTGAGCCCATGCGCCACAACTACTGAAGCCCACGTGCCTAGAGCCCGTGCTCCGCAACAAGACAAGCCACTACAGTGAGAAGCCCGTGCAACTGCCACAAAGTGTAGCCCCCGCTCACCACTAGAGAAAGCCCACATGCAGCAACGAAGACCCAACACAGCCCGCCCCAAAAAAAGTCAGATAATAACAAGTGTTGACAAAGATGTGGAGAAACTGAAGCACTCATACATTGCTGATGGTAATGTAAAATGGTGCAGATGCTTTTGGAAACCATCTGATGGTTCCTCAAATGATTTTTTTTTTTAATATTTTTGGCTGCGTTGGGTCTTTGTTGCTATGCATGGGCTTTCTCTAGTTGCAGCAAGCGGGGGCTACTCTTCCCTGCGGTGCGCAGGCTTCTCATTGTGGTGGCTTCTCTTGTGGTGGAGCACAGGCTCTAGGCACGGGGGCTTCAGTAGTTGTGGCACATGGGCTCAGTAGTTGCGGCACGCAGGCTCTAGAGCGCAGGCTCAGTAGTTCTGGTGCACGGGCTTAGCTGCTCTGTGGCATGTGGGATCTTCCCGGACCAGGGCTCAAACCTGTGTCCCCTGTATTGGCAGGTGGATTCTTAACCACTGCGCCACCAGGGAAGTCCTGAATTGTGCCCTTTAAATGGGTGAATTCTATGGTATGTGAATTATACCTCAATAAAATTGTTTTTAAAATATAAAGCAGAAGAGGAGGGCAGAATGGGAAGTCAAAGAGATTCAAAGAACCATTGCTGGCTTTGAAGGTGGAGAAATGTAAGAAATGTGGGTGGCTTCTAGAAGCTGAGAATGACCCCTGGCTGACAGCCAGCAAAGAAATGAAGACCTCACTTGCATAACTTCATTAAACTCAATTCTGCCAACATTTAAGTATGTCTGGAAGCAGATTCTCCCCATAGCCTCCAAATAAGAGCCCAGATTGGATGACATCTTAATTTGGACCTCTTGAAAGCCTTAACAGAGTACCTGGCTGAGCTGGCCAGGAGTGCTGACTTAACAATACTTACAATACTCTGGGTGTTGTTTTAAGCTGATAAGTTTGTGGTAACTTGCTATGGCAACAACAGAAAACTAATATAGGCCTCCTTTCAATTTCTCTCTTTTGGGGGCCTTTGCACAAGTGTTCTAATGCCTAAATGCTGGGACCCTTGCTATTTATATGCTGATTTCCCTCTCCTCATTTAGGTCTCGGCTTTCATGTCATACATTCAGAAAGGCCTTCCCTGGCCACTCTATCTAAAGCAGTACCTACCCCAACCTGCCCAACCCTCACCTCCACTGTGGGCCCAGAATTGTTTCTCCATATCCAGGAAGAGTTAACCAAGCAGGCCTGAGTTGCTCAAATTGTGCACATTCTCATTTTCAGAAGGGCCTGCTTCTGTGGCTGACTCCTGGCCAGCTCCTGGGAACTGAGGTCTTAAGAGTATCTTTATGTACTAATTGATAAGGGTGTTTTGTATGCTTGGAGTCTTGATCCACACTGTACCAACTTGTCTAGACAGTTTGTGCAGACTGTGTGATGTATGGTGAATACTGCTTTCCTTCTTGGGCAGGGGGGGTCAATCATGAGGGTGCTTGTGCCTATGTGACCAGCCTCCAATAAAAACCCTGGAATCTTAGGCTTAAGTGAACTTCCCCAACAGAAAACACTTCACACATGTTGCTAGAGTTTGTTGCTGAGGGATTAAATGCACCCTGTCAACTCCACTGGGAGAAGACTCTTGGAAACTCATGCTTGGTATCCTCCAAATTCTGCTCAATGCACTGTTTTCCTTCACTGATCCTGTTTAATATCCTTTCACTGTAATAAAACACAGCCAGGAGTACATGAGTTCTGCGAGCCCTTCTAGCGAATTACCAGACCTGGGGGCAGTCTTGGGGTCTGCCGACAGGACGTGATTATAAAGGGGTGGTATAAGGGAGATCTTAGTGGCAATAGTTCTGTATCTTGACTATGTTGGTGGCTACAGGAATCTACATATGTGATAAAGTGGCACAGAACTATAATACACATTGTAGAGATGTCAACTTATTGGTTTTGACATTATACTATAGTTAACATAAGACATAGCCATTGGGCAAACTAGGTGAAGAGTACACAGGACCTTTCTGTATTATCTTTGCAACTTCCTGTTAATCTGTAATTTCAAACTAAAAGTGTTTTTTAAAAATTCCACTTAAGGGGCTTCCCTGGTGGCGCAGTGGTTGGGAGTCCGCCTGCCGATGCAGGGGACACTGGTTCGTGCTCCGGTCTGGGAAGATCCCACATGCCGCGGAGCGGCTGGGCCCGTGAGCCATGGCCACTGAGCCTGCGCGTCTGGAGCCTGTGCTCCGCAACGGGAGGGGCCACAGCAGTGAGAGGCCCGCGTACCGCAAAAAGAAAAGAAAACAAAAAAAAAAAATTCCACTTAAAATTTATTAAATAAAAACACCTATGATTGAATTAACATGTATCAGACAGTTGTACATATCACTCAGATCATTTCTGTTCCTAAGTATGGAAAACAAAGTGAGCAACCAAAAAAAAAGTACACGCCCTGATTTGAAAGGCTATGCAGTGATGATGAAGCTGTTTTGGTGAGGCAAAGCAGGTACAGTCAGCACATCCAGATTAGACATCAGAGTATATAGACACCATACCCTCCTCAGTTAGGGAGAAACATGGGGGAATCAATTCTGAGACTCAATTCCGTCTTTCCCAGGCAGAAAGACCTATCACTAGCCACAATCCAGAGGCAACTACCATCACTACTGCACCCAGTGGGGGACGTCAGAGGGGCCACACCCAGCTCCTATTTGAGCTCTGCACTCCAGTAAGTAGCCTTTTACTGAGCAACCTGGGTACAAAGATTGCATAATTCAATTGGCCCACTCACATTAGGGAGGACAGAGTAAAAATGATCTCTGTTGCTGAGATAGCTGAGATTCCTGTGAATTCTGCCTCAGGGCTAGGTACCCTAAAAAGGGCCAGAGGAGCACAAAGCCCACAGAGCTGTGTATGTTATTCCTTAAGGCTCTGCATGCAAACCACGTTCATTTCATAAAACAAAAACCAAAAAATACTTTGTAGATTTGAGTAGCTTCCCACTATCTTCCTTGTAAGAGTCCTGCTTCCTATTCTTAGGTTTGATGTAATGTCCTCATAGATCATTCCTCTGGGCAACACACCTGGGATTTACAGAAAACATCCAATCAACTCTACTAAAATGATAAACTATCCTTGAACCTCAGTTAAGAAATAGAATTTAAAGTTAAGCTTTTTCCCTTAAATTTGTTTTTTTTCCAGTTATAGAAGTAAAAGATAGTTACTCTAAAAAACCTGAGACATAAGTAGAAAATAAAACATCACCCAGAGGCAGTCACTATATTTTCATAGTGCTTTCTCTACTCATCATGATCTCATTCATTTATTCAACAAATATTTATATACTGATTTACATTACATGACAGGCACTTAGGATACAAATTTAAGTAATAATAAAGTTTCAGTCCTCATAGAGCTTACTGTCAAGTATGGAAGATGTGACTATATACCTAGAAGGCCTGAAAGAAGAAATTAAAGCACTATGAACACTGAGGAATTAATTAATTTTAAAATTACTGAATTTCATAAAAGAATTTATATTTATATGAAACAAGCTAAATATGTGTACATGAAATCTATGAAATTCTTACAATAGCCTGACAATAAGAAGTTAGGATATATAGAGATCGATCTCATTCCCAATAGTATCGAAATGTAAAAACATCTAGGTACTATTTTAATAAGAAAATTATGTCATCTACATAAAAATACTGAGATATAAAGACGGCTTAAATAGTTGGCAACACATACCAGGGCACAGTATGAGAAAGTTAAATATTTTATAAATGGCAAATGTTTCAAAATTTTTAAGTTTACTATAAATGACAAAAAAAATTCCAGAAGACTTTTTTGGAACTTGACAAAATTATTCCATATTTTATCAGCAATAATAAACAGGCAAGAATTTTAAAAAATACTCTAAATTGGGCTTCCCTCGTGGCGCAGTGGTTGAGAGTCCTCCTGCCAATGCAGGGGCACAGGTTCGTGCCCCAGTCCGGGAGGATCCTGCGTGTCGCGGAGCGGCTGGGCCCGTGAGCCATGGCCGCTGGGTCTGTGCGTCCAGAGCCTGTGCTCCACAATGGGAGAGGCCACAACGGTGAGAGGCCCGCGTACCGCAAAAAAAAAAAAAACAAAACAAAAACCTCTTAATTTACTGAACTTTAATTTTCTGCAAACTAGTTAAAATAGTGTGAACTTAGCAAAAGAACTGGCAAATCACTTCAGAATGGATTAACCCCCAAATGAATTGCTAATACATAAAATAATTTATTATTAGAGGAAGGAGGAGAAGGGAAGAACTTTCAATAAACAATGCAGGGATAACTGGTCAGCAATCTGGTACCCCCCAAATTAATTACAGGAATCTTAAACAGGAATCTTAAAGAGTTAAAGTTTTTAAAAGACTAATGAAAAAATAGAAAGGACTAAAATTAAGTATTTATGAAACTTCTAAAGAGGTGAGGGCTATCTAAGCTCACAGGCTGCAGGAGAAATCAGAAAGGAAACCGATTTGAATAAGTACATTGAAACTTCTACCTAGTTTTTAAAAGGCCCCACTTAGAACCAAAATAGAAAGGCAAATAAGAGACTAGGCAGAATATTTTAAGTAAACAGGACGAGAGTGTTTTACCATATTTAGAAATTACACTAATAAGATTTGTAAAACTCTGGTATGCAGTATAAGGATATGAGCCGACCATTCACAAAACGCAAATAGCTTCCTGGGAACAGACATAGAATGTCAGAGGGTTTGTGCCTTGTGAACTCTGATTTATATCACCAAATTGGCCTCACAAAAAGGTTATACCTATTTACATTCCCACCTACAGTGATCCACTTTCCCACAAACTCATAAAAACTGCATTATTAGTCTTTAATTTTTGCCAATCTGAAAGGCAAAAAAAGAAGCATTTCTTGTTTTAATACCCATGTCCTTAAATTGACCATCTTTATAGATATTTATTGGCCATTAGCATATTTTCTTTGGAGAATTAAACTGTTCCTGTTCTTTGCTCACTTTTCTATGACATCTTTTTTCTTTTTATAGGTGCTCTTTTTATGTTATCTTTTAGCCTTTGGCTGTGTATGTTAAGATACTATAGTTTTTTGGGGTTTTTTTGTTTTTTTTTTGCGGTACGCAGGCCTCTCACTGTTGTGGCCTCTCCCGTTGTGAAGCACAGGCTCCGGACGCTCAGGCTCAGCGGCCATGGCTCACGGGTCCAGCCGCTCCGCGGCATGTGGGATCTTCCCAGACTGGGGCACGAACCCATGTCCCCTGCATCGGCAAGCGGACTCTCAACCACTGCGCCACCAGGGAAGCCCCGATACTATAGTTTTAATCAAAGACTGTATCCAGGTTTCACTGACTTTCATAGCGTTAAATACATTGCCTCCAAAATGAATGTGAATGTCACACAGATAATCAGTGGCAGAGTTCCAATGTTAAATATAACAATACAAAGTATCCAAACACTAGCCTGCCCAAATAATTCCAAATGATAATCAAACCCATGGAATATAATGTAGAGTTTATGCTGCTGGAATGAGCAGAGCCAGCAGAGCAACATTCTTAAGGAATGAATTCTAGACAACAATCTTCTATTGTATTATGTCACACCCTCTTCATCAAAGTGAAATTATGACTCCAATCGGAGCATGCCATTCCCCAGGCAAATAACTCAAAATTACATGCAAAACAACCTGGCTGCTCGAGTCTATTTCTACCATGCTCTACCCTCTCTCTTCCGTAGAAACAGCCAATTCCTCAACTGGTCTATTTATTCAATAAGTAACTGACCAAAAATTATGTCTCTTAACTTAAAGTAACAGCAAACTGCAATATATAAGGTGGTTTCAATGATCAAAGGTTTTTGGTTTTGTTTCTGCAAACTTACAGCTTAGTTTTAGCTTTGCTGCAGCCATTTCAACCGTAGCCAGTTGCTGTGGCTGGGCTAGACATACACATATCTATGAGATAAGAGAAATATAAAAAGCAATTGCCTGGACAGAAATGTATTTATTCAGACTCGTTAGAGGGTTCAATCAAATAAATATTAGTAGTATATTCTAAGTTTTTGAGAAGTGCCTTGTGCATAACAAAAAATTAAACAGCAAAAACTTTCAAAAGCTACTAAAACCATCCCATCTGCAGAAACTTTCAAAAGCTACTAAAACCATCCCATCTGTTTTAGGTTGAATTGTGTCCCCCCAAAAGATAGGTTGGACCCCAATATTGTAAATGTGACCTGATGTGGAAATAAGGTCTTTGCAGATGTAATTAGTTAAAATGAAGTCATACTGGATTAGGGTGGGCCCTAAATTGAATGACTAGTGTCCTCATAAGAAGGCCCTGAGAGACCCAGAGACACATAGAGGCCGTGTGGCCACAGAAGCAGAGACTGGAAGGATGAAGCTACAAGCCAAGAACTCCAAGGACTGCCAGCAATTATCTTCCCTATAGCCTTCAGAGAGCATGGCCCTGCTGACACCTTGATTTCAGACTTCTAGCCTCCAGAACTCCAAAAATATTAATTTCTGTTGTTTTAAGAACCTAGTTTGCGGTAATTTGTTACAGCAGCCCTAGGAAACAATAAACCATCCAACAAGAATTGTGGTAAATTCTAGAAATAATTTAAAGAAATGAGTTTTCCACCAGTTGACAGAACTGTGGATTCACAGCATTACGTGCTCTTTACAAACAGGAGGATCATATATCTCAGTTAATGAGAACAGTCCTGGCTTATGCCTGTTGTCCTGGTATAAAAGCATCCCTTTGGTTCTCAAAAGTGACCTGTTTTCGATAATAAAGTACATGGTCATCTTATGTATGAACAAGCCTAGAATACACTTCTGTTTGTCTGCCTTCAAATCCCACCTATTCAAATAACGTCAAATGCCCCCTCCCCACCCTCAGAATAATTCCATCTCTCTGGCTTCTATAGCATTTTATAAATACATCTATTATAATACTCATGTTTTATTACAATTACTTGCTTACTTGTCCACTCCATGTTCGTAGACAACACAGTGCCAGGAACAGAATGCATACTCAATAGGTATCTTCTAAATGTATTAAATGATTTATTCAGGAGACTGACAAAGTACCTGCAGAGACAGTTTTCTTTCACTTTTGTCCCTTGTGAAATTAAAAAAAGAAAATCTCGACTAGAACTGGTGACGGGAAGGCCTGTAAAGGGAGCTCTCACGCCCTACCACTACACTCATCATCCTCTACGTCAGTTACCCCAAACAGGAAGCCATCAATTACCCAAAGAGAAAGAGGTCAGTTACTGACTCCAACAGGAAAAGATGTACCTTGCACTCCCAAACAGGAAGTACACTACTTTACTACGTCAGCAAGAGAAAGACTTCCTTCTTTCCCAGCAACCAGCCTAGCCAACAGAAAATGCCATAGTTCAGCCAATGAGAAGCTGGCGTCACCAGCTTCTTTACTTCTTTACTTGCTTCCAATGAACTTTCATTTTTTCCTTGCTGATGACTTCCTTTCCTGTCCCCCCGCCCCCCGCCATAAAAGTCTTCCATGTTGTGTAACCCCTCAGAGTATCTCTGTTTGAGATGCTGCCTGATTCATGAATCACTTGATAAAGCCAATTAGCTCTTCAAATTTACTCAGCTAAGTTTTGGTTTTAACACCCTTATATACTCTCTGGGGCGTAGGAGGTAGGAAAAGAAACTTAAACAGCTAAATGACTTGCTTATAAAGCCATGGTTCTCAAATTTTAGCATGCATAAGTGTCACCTGGAAGACTTGTTAAAATACACAGTACGGGGCCCCAACCCAGACTTGCTGATACAGGAGGTCTGGGGTAGGTAAGGCCTGAGAATTTGCATTTCTAACAGGTTTCCAGGTGATGCAGCTAGGAGCTACTCTTTGAGAACCACTGCTATAAAGTAAGCACCACAATTACTAAAAGATTAATTTCTTCTTATAACTTCATTCCTAGCAGGAAACTCTCTTTTCTGAATATGACTGAGTAGCCTGAGGCACACCAACACTCCTGCTGAGAATTAGGAAAGCCAGATACATTTTTTTTTTTTTTTTTGCGGTACGCGGGCCTCTCACTGCCGTGGCCTCTCCCATTGTGGAGCACAGGCTCTGGACGCGCAGGCTCAGCGGCCATGGCTCACGGGCCTAGCCGCTCCGCGGCATGTGGGATCTTCCCGGACCGGGGCACGAACCCGTGTCCCCTGCATCGGCAGGTGGACGCTCAACCACTGCGCCGCCAGGGAAGCCTGCCAGATACATTTTAAAAATCAATGTTCAAAGGCATGAGAAAGCAGCTGAAGCAACCAAGACTAGAAGGGTCTAGGTTCTGGAAAAAGAGAGGAACTGTAGAGAAACAAAATGACATTCTGCAGCCACTTTTCCCCCAAGTGCATTTGCCGATTCTGGGGCAAAAAGCCGAGAATCCAGACTTCCCTTCAGCAGAGGAACCATGAGAGCTTTTGGAAGAGGTGAAAAGCAAGACTCAAGGAGTCAAGATCCCAGTGAAAGAGGAGAGTTGAAGAACTGGGCCTAACAAAAGGCTGGCTTTCCGCTGAAGACATTTACTAAATTCTGCAGTTGCACAAAGAAGGCTTCAAAACAAAACTAAAAGCCTCTGAAAATCAAGAGTAGAATTTTCAACAATCTCATTGTTCTCAGGAGACAAAAATTACAGTACAGAAGATACAAGGAGGAGGGACCCCTGTGAATTCACAAAACTATCAGTTGGAAGCCCTGGATGCCTGGCTACTTGCTAGCATTAAAGCCAAACTAGAGGGAAACACTGCCTTACCAAACCGGCAACACAACCTCAACCAACAACTCAGTCCCTAATAGGATTAGGTGATGAGCCCCTACTCTACCTGGCTAGCAAAAGGGAGGGAGGATTTCCTCTGAAAAAGAACAGCATCATCTGGAGCTTCATTTTATTCATAACGCTCAGCATTCATATAACTGAAAACCAAAAGGAAAAAATAGATAGAAACAGATGCTCAGATAATCCAGACATTGAAGTTAACAGAAAGACTTTTAAATAATGATGGCTATTTAAATTTCCTATTTCAAAAAACAGGAGAAGTAAGAGGAAACAACATATAAAATGAAGAACTGCAACTGAGAATTGGAATCTATAAGAATCAAACTGAAATTCTAGATCTGAAAAGTATATTAACTAAAAGAATTCAAAGGGTAGACTTAAGAGCAGGTCAGACACAGTAGAAGAGAGGATTAGTAACTAGAACCCAAGTCAATAAAATATAACCATACTGAAGCAGAGATAAAAACTAACAGAAAATACAAGGGCAGGTGGGAATGTAAAAGGGAATGAGGAACACTGTGAAAAAGTCTACCAGGTGTGTAACTGGAGTCCCAAAAGGAGAGGAGAGAGTAATTAGGTCAGAAGTAATATTAAGAGGAAAGAATGAAGGTTTCCAAATTGATGAAGACAACCCATAAATTTAAGAAACTCTGTGAACCCCAAGCAGAATAAAGACAAAGAAAACCATACAAAGACACAGCATAATTAAAAGGCTGATCATCAAAAACAAAGAAACTCTTAAATGTAACCAGTGGAAAAAAGATACATTACTTTCTTAAGAGCAACAATAAAACTAACAGCTAAATTCTCAAAAGAAACAATAAAAAACTCTTAAAAGTAACCAGTGGATGGGCTTCCCTGGTGGCGCAGTGGTTGAAAGTCCGCCTGCCGATGCAGGGGACACAGGTTCATGCCCCAGTCTGGGAAGATCCCACATGCCGCGGAGCGGCTAGGCCCGTGAGCTATGGCCACTAAGCCTACGTGTCCGGAGCCTGTGCTCCTCAAGGGGAGAGGCCACAACAGTGAGAGGCCCACGTACTGCAAAAAAAAAAAAAAAAGTAACCAGTGGAAAAAAGACACATTACTTTCTTAAGAGCAACAATAAAACTAACAGCTAAATTCTCAAAAGAAATAATAAAAGACAAAAGACAATGGAGAGACTTCCCTGATGGCACAGTGGTTAAGAATCCACCTGCCAATGCAGGAGACACGGGTTCTAGCCCTGGTCCGGGATCCCACATGCCGCGGAGCAACTAAGCCTGTGCACCACAACTACTGAGCCTGCACTCTAGAGCCTGCAAGCCACAACTACTGAGCCCATGCGCCACAACTACTGAAGTCCGTGCGCCTAGAGCCTGTGCTTCGCAACAAGAGAAGCCACAGGAGTGAGAAACCTGTGCACTGCAATGAAGAGTAACCCCCGCTCGCCACAACTAGAGAAAGCCTGTGCACAGCAACGAAGATCCAATGCAACCAAGATAAATAAATTAATTAATTAAAAAAAAAAGACAATGGAATGACACCTTAAAAGTGCTGAAAGAGGGCTTCCCTGGTGGCGCAGTGGTTGAGAGTCCGCCTGCCGATGCAGGGTACACGGGTTCGTGCCCCGGTCCGGGAAGATCCCACATGCCGCAGAGCAGCTGGGCCCGTGAGCCATGGCCGCTGAGCCTGAGCGTCCGGAGCCTGTGCTCTGCAACGCGAGAGGCCACAACAGTGAGAGGCCCGCGTACCGCAAAAAAAAAAAAAGAAAAGTGCTGAAAGAAAATAAATTTCCACCTAGAATGCGGTGCTCAGTGATTATTTCCTTTAAAAATGAAGGCAAAATAAAGATATTTTTCAGACAAACAACAAATGAAAGAGTTCATTATAGGCAGGCTTGTATTAGAAGAAATACCAGAGGGAACTCTTTAGATGGAAAGGAAATTATCCTATCCCAAACAGAAACAAAAATACAGGAAGGGATAAAGAGCAATGCAAAGAGTAAATATGTAAGGAAATATACATGAATATTGATTATTCAAAAACAATAATTTCTTATGGGTCTTCAAATATATGTCGGATTAAAATGGATAAAACAGAGTAACACAAAAATACAGGAAAAAGACAAATGGAGTTAGTATCTAAAGTTCTAGGGCAGTGGTTAAGACTCTGCACTTCCAATGCAGGGGGCCTGGGTTCGATCGCTGGTGGGGGAACTAAGATCCCACATGCCTCCTGGCATGGCCAAAAAATAAAATTAAAAAAATAAATAAAGTTCTAGCATTATTGAAGAAGTGATAAAAGTTATAATTTGGGGCCTCCCTGGTGGTGCAGTGGTTAAGAATCTGCCTGCCAACACAGGGGACACGGGTTCAAGCCCTGGCCTGGGAAGATCCCACATGCCGCAGAGCAACTAAGCCAATGCACCACAGCTACTGAACCTGCACTCTAGAGCCTGTGAGCCACAACTACTGAGCCCGCGTGCTGCAACTACTGAAGCCCACGTGCCTAGAGCCTGTGCTCCGCAACAAAGAGAAGACACCGAAATGAGAAGCCCATGCACCGCAGGGAAGAGCAGCCCTTGCTCACTGCAACTAGATAAAGCCCCCACACAGCAACAAAGACCCAGTGCAGCCAAAAAAAAAAAAAAAAAAAGTTATAATTTGTATTAGACTATAAGAAGTCAAGGGTGTATGCTATAATCTCTATTGTAACCACAAAAGAATAAAAGAATGTATAACTAAGAAGTTACTAGAGAGGAAAAATTAAATAATAATTGAATAATAAATAATCCAAAAAGAGGTTAAAAAAAGGAAAAAGGAACAAAGCAGGTGAGTCAAAAAGAAGATGGTAGATATAATACCAAATATAGTGACAATTACATTAAATGGACTAATGATTCTAATTTAAAGACTAAAATTGTCAGACTAAAGAAAAAAAAACTAAATCTAACTTCATGGTGCTTTCAGTGACAAAGAAAGTTGGAAAGTATAAGGATGGAAAAAGATATATATAGCATGCAACATTTATCAAGAGAAAGCAAGTAGAGCTATGCTGGTATCACACAAAGTAGACTTTAAGGCAAAAAGCACTACTAATGAATTAAGGATAACAGTGTTAATCCACCAAGAAAATTCTAATGTGAGCCAACTGGTTAGAAATTAGTCATCGCTGGGAGCTAAGAAGAATACACTGGCTGAAACCAATTCTGTTTAAGAAATCTATAGCAGCTCAAAGAAGGGTAGAACTACACAGTAACATAGAGCTTAAATACCGGACTTCTTTGCAATACAATAAAACTCACATATGTACCTTATGGTGAGTTCTGAAATGCTTACACAAAATATTAAAACTTTAAAATCAAGAAATAACAGGTAGACAGATTTAGACAACAAAAACATACACATTAATAAAGATCAGAAGATATTCTGGGGTGATGTAGTGTTTACTAGACTAGGTAGTTTGGTAAAGCCACTAAAATTCATGACTATAAAAACTAGACTTCCTGAAATGAAACACTCAGAAAAAGAAAAAAAAATTTTAAGTATTTTTCGGTACTCAGATTGTTCTCCTCCAAACACAGCTGAAGCGTTCACTGAAGACTGAAATTGAAATCTTTGTATTACATTTACTTAAACGGCAGACTCACCATTATAACCATTATTGGTGGTGTTTGGAGCTGGAAGTGATTGGACTAAAATCCAACCTCCTAGTCAGTTTTTCTGTCAGAATCTAAGAACTTTAAACTTCAAAAGAACCTTAACTTATTTCTCAAGCATTTTTTTGTAAGAAATAAGTTGAGATTATATATTTATTTATTTATTTATTTATTTATTTATTTATTTATTTATTTATTTATTTATTTATTTATTTATTTATATGGGGGGGTCAGTTATTAGACCAACATACTGAAAAGGCAAAAATTCTTCTTTAGGGAAATAGGTTACAACCTCTTATGGGTAACAACAACAAGAAAATCTGCTGCAATTTGTTCTCAAATATGTGCAAGAATAAAAGTAGGCTCTTGAAAAGAACTTATTTACAAAACAGAAACAGAGTCACAGATGTAGAAAACAAACTTATGGTTACCAGGGGGAGGGATAAATTGGGGGATTGGGATTGACATATACACACTACTATATATAAAATAGATAACTAATAAGGACCTACTTACTGTATAGCACAGGGGACTCTACTTAATACTCTGTCATGGGCTGTATGGGAAAAGAATCTGAAAAACAGTGGATATATGTATATGTATAACTGATTCACTTTGCTGTACACCTGAAACTAACACAACATTGTAAATCAACAATACGCCAATAAAAAATAAAATAAAATAAAATGAAAGTAGGCTCTTGGGAGAAAGTGGTGTCTACTTCATACAGTTGATATTCAAAGGACTTAATTTCAATTTTGTCTCTCATCAGCCACTCTATTTCCTGGGGCAGGTAACATCACATGATGCTTTGTAAAGGTATCAGCAGCTAGCATGTCGTATAAAAATACTTTGCCATCTGATTATTCCTTATAAATGATATTTAAGATGTGTCCATTCATAACTATACAACATTTGAGACCACAAATGAAATCTACACACTTATCACACTACAACCCCAACTGCAAAGGCTAATTAATTTACACAAATACATAATCCAATCTGCTAAGTAAAAGCCAAGCATAATACTTCCTGAGACACTAATTATAATGGATTTTAGACATTCTGTTTCATTGGCCTATTTTTTGTTTGTTTGTTTTCACATTTTTAATTTGTATTCTTCTTATAATATCCTATTCAAAACTCAAGTCACTAGCCTACCTAATTTTTCAGGAACCTATTTAACAATGACAAAAGCTCTGTGGAAATGCAATTAAGGAAACACTACGTTACATAACTATATTTAGGCAAGGACAGTTCCACCCACTGTTTACTAATTAAGGATGAATAAGGATGTTCTCTACTCTTTAGTTTTGTAGGCTAGGTCACAATTTACAATATACTGTAGGAACTATATTACAATACTTCAAAATAAAATAATCTGGCATAACCTGGAATAGTCTCATATGAAAACTCACAATAAATAATGGTTTACTTATCTGTACAACTCTAATGCAATACAATTCCTAATAAAACATGGAATAAGATTTAAGAACATATATACCTAGCAATGTCACTACAGAGGCATAACCTAAATTCATCCCAAATCACAGCAGTGAGATCACCAGCTAAAGTTTTACTCTAAAATATAAATATAGACCTCTCTTTCCAGAATGGCACACTATCTTTAAAACTATATCATTGTGGTTTTCCTGATCTGATGAGACAAATTTGTAACAAATAGAAATAAAAAATACATGCATTTCAGATGCAAACAAACACATAAAATAATATTCCCACTTTTCTAACCCTGATAGATGCCTAGAAGATGTATGTTTCCCAGCTTTATAAACTATGGCCAAATGCCCTGAACTTGTAGCTCTCAGCTCATCTTCTGGATGGAAGATTCAGAACTGTTCAAGGCCCTTCTGCAGTGGTGGGTTCTAATACTGGCCAGTGGGTTTACCTCTATTAACTGTATGGTCTAGCCCCATCTGTGGGCCCAGTCTAGTCCACCTCAAGCAGTATAAAGTCATATGTGCAGACCACTGAGTCTGTCAGACTACCTGAGTTCAAATCTCCATCACCTCTTGTATGACCTGGAACAAGTTACTGCTGCGAACCACATTTCTTCCTATTTTTCTTTTAAGAAAGGGAATAAAGGAAGATGACAACATTGAGATAATGCATGTAAAGAGCTGATTATTAGCATGCCTGGCCCATGCTAGCACTTGATAAGTTCTAACTAATTACTTAAAAGGTCAACTTTTTATTTAGCTTGAGCAAAATACAGATACATTAATTTACTAGACACTACATCTAAGATGAGTGGATCTGTTCCCTTCTTAAAAATAAATTACAGGGCTTCCCTGGTGGCACAGTGGTTAAGAATCCGCCTGCCAATGCAAGGGACACAGGTTCAAGCCCTGGCCAGGGAAAATCTCACATGCTGTAGAGCAACTAAGCCTGTGCGCCACAACTACCGAGCCTGAGCTCTAGAGCCCGCGAGCCACAACTACTGAGCCCATGTGCCACAACAACTGAAGCCTGCGCGCCTAGAGCCCATGCTCCGCAATAAGAGAAGCCACCGCAATTAAGAGCAGCCCCTGCTCACCGCAACTAGAGAAAGCCCATGCACAGCAACAAAGACCCAACACAGCCAAAAATAAATAAATAAAATAATTAATATTAATTAATTAATTACATGCCTGGACTTTTCAAGCCAATGCTCTCTGTGCTGGAGCTAACACCCCACACCTACTTCCAGAAATGAATCTTGGTATTCACTGATATTCCTTCAGCCCATCTGAGTGTGGAGGTGAAGTGACTTTTACTTAAATATTTGTCAGTCTCCTCCATTTTCATACCCCCCATGATAAAGCATGCCTGCTAAAAATATGGCTCTGTGATTAACCAACAACAGAAAAAATGTATGTACTTAAGGAACTTGTTGGGAAGCACCAACACAAACACCACTGCTGATAAATTAATAACAAAAGCTCCACTGAGAAACAAAACATTTATGAAAGGTAACTTGAAAAATGTGTAATCCCCATCTACTTATCTAGATAATGTAAAACAGATCCTTAAATTAAATCAGTCTACAGAGCTAAGTGCTTAGTCCACATTATTTTGCCAACACCAGAACTGTTTTTATTGAATTATGTTTTGATCTTACATCGTCACCCTACACAATGAGGCAATGAGGAATTTTACTAAAAAACAAAGTAAAACACAACACAGCCCTCTGAAATGCATGCTGTATTTATACTTAAGGATGTAGTTGAGGAGTTTCTCAATACAAGGCATCTTTGGGAATCCAAAGGAGAAACTGGTCTTTTATCTTATGGTCACTGAACCATGTAACTGATTACATTTCTTTCTGAACTGGCTACTAAAAAGCAGAGTCAAATTTGTGGCCCTCTAACAAATACTTAAGACTTCAGTGCAACTACTTTGTGTACAGATCTCATTTCTGTTTCCATCTTAATTTTTCTCCCACAGTCCTAAATCCATCACCCCTTTATTTCTGTCTGTTACCAAAAGCATGTTGTTTGTATCTTTGTAAGTCATTATGAATCCTTTCTGGAACAAGAGGTGATATAAGTAAATAGTATGCTCCACTTAAAAAACAGTATAGCACAATAGGAAGATATTTTCTTCCATTAACAAACACGTTACGAGTTCAATTTCTAGAGGTATTATCTTTCTTGTGCTCCAAAAGAAAAAAAGAAAGTGTTGTAGCAAACATTATATTTAGAATTAGGAAATTCTAACAACAGAGGAACTACCAAAATAAAACACTTTCATTATGTATTTTTAACTGTGGAGCACACAGAAACTTGTAAATATATCCCATGTAAAAATCCCCCAAAAGTCATTTTTATTTTTAAAATACAGACGAAATCACCACAAATGCAGTTGCATTTGAGTATTTATTCTGAATGAGAACTGAATAGGCTAGCTTCAAAAATGATTTATAAAATTTTTGTACAGCTCCTTCTGAGTTGCCCTGTGCCTAGCACAGGGGATGCTTTCCTTACTGGGAGACAGCACAGAATTTAAAGCCCCAAATGCTCTTGCTACATTCCTGCTTCAGGGATTTCAGTAATCTTATTGCTGTCATCTGAGCAAAACAAAAAGCTTAATATTCTCTTAGTGGGTAAAATTTTACCCTATCATGAACTCATACTTAGCATTCTGATCATAACTTCTAACTACAAATTTATCTAATTAATTGATTATAATTATAGTCCTTCACCCTCCTAGTGACCACAAACAAGTGAGCTATGCTACCAGAGACGTGAAAAACTGTTTTACTACACAATAAAAATTACACTGCCTACCCCAACAACAGTAACTTCATCAACAACAGGAATCTCCCAGGGTAACTTGAAAGCAGCACCATAAAGTATAGCCTTTTCTTAAAGCATTTTAGGAGCTTTATCTAAATAACAAACAGATAAAATAAGAGCCACATAATATTATGTGGGATAAAGATGAGTCAATCGTTGTTTCTCCTAAGTGTTTATTCAACAAACAATAGTCTAGATTATTTCAAGGCCTTTCAGTCATGTGAAACAACATACATTATGTTCCTACAATGCTTTATGACAGAAATGAACATTTATATGACTTTCAAAATGTTTGGCCTCTATTGTGAAACTTTTTTTTAGGGTGACAACTTTACTGCTGGGTTAAGAAGCTACTTAAGAGCATTTCTATTCTACCTCACAGAATAGACAGGTATGTTATGTCACATAGGTATCTCCTATATTTTAGGGATGGGTCATCTCTGCTAGAGATGTTTACTTTGCAACCAATATAAACACATGTGCCAAAAATTAAACTCACATTGTCAACACAGAAATTCTATGTCTCTAGCCAAAGACTGAGAAGAGTAAGTGAAACAAGACCTTAGTTCTTCTATACATAGATATTAAAATAAGTACCGGTCAAGTCTTTTTTTCACTGAAAATCAACATCAGAAATCAATGATTTCTCATCGTCCTGATGGAACACTCATGAATGCCTGACTTGGATTGAGATGAAAAGAGATAAAAGCAGAATTCCTGTTTATAGAAGTTTACAAATAAGCAGGGTCACACACTCTCATACAAACAATTAGTAAATGAATATAAAATTCAATTCAGGGCTTCCCGGGTGGTGCAGTGGTTGAGAGTCCGCCTGCCAATGCAGGGGACACGGGTTCGTGCCTCGGTCCGGGAAGATCCCACATGCCGCGGAGCGGCTAGGCCCGTGAGCCATGGCCGCTGAGCCTGCACGTCGCGTCCGGAGCCTGTGCTCCGCAACGGGAGAGGCCACAACAGTGAGAGGCCCGCGTACCGAAAAAAAAAAAAAAAAAAAAAAAAAAAAATCAATTCAAACATTTAACAAGCAGAAACGATTAAAATACAAGCTAGCACATAATCAAGCACTAGACAGGGCACAATCCTCATTAGCCACATAGCAGCCCGTGTGTTAAGCAGGCAAATAACAAAATTCCATGTTAACCAGGCAAATAACCCTCCTTAAAACCCTTCCCTGGTTCTGTCACAATCAGAGAAACGCCCAAGAATCTCCTGCATCTCTGCCCCTATCTGCCACCCGCCTCTGCCTGCATTTTTTCACTTTTCAAAAACCACCTCCTGGGAGTTGCTGGCCTCTTCTCCTTTAGTTGCCCCACGTCCACATTCCCAGTACCTCTAAAATTCTCACCCCACCTTGTTAGGCTGAATGTTACTCATTCTTCAAGACACTTCCAGAAATATTCCCTGGTACCTTCCTCCACCCTCCATGCCCTGCAGTCCCTCAAGACACCTGGGGTGTCCCCCCTCTGGGCTCTGCGGCTCACCACACTGCATGGCGAGTATCCTCGCTGTCCCTCTCTCCTGAAGTGGCTAACTTCTAGAGAGAAGAAAATGATTGCTTGTAAGGTCAATAAAAATTCAAATCCTTGAACACCTTAATCTTCCACCTAAGAACCAGTAACTCTTAAAATTAACATTATTTATCATTAAAGGGATTAAGTAAAATCAAATCTCCTTGCAACTCCAGCAAGCTTTCTTGGTACAACTATTTTAATTAGTAACCTTGATAGATTTGGGGGGGGTTGTTTTGCAGTTTTAGATTTACTGAGAAGACAGGTACAACTATTTTTTAAACTCAAACAAACAAAACTCTTCAGATCCCAAAAAAAAAAAAAAAAAAAAAAACTATTCCCCAGAGATGCTGTGAACTCATCCTGACAAATTTTCACATCTAATCTCTCTGCTAGGCGAGTCCCGGCGCCCAATGACACATTTCCCAACCACAGGGCTTGGTCAGCAGCGCTGAGACACCACCAGCAGGCTCTGACCTATTCTCTGAAGCGCCTGAGTCCTTCCACCCTGTCGACTAAACTTCCGTGATGGGCATCACCTCTGCTCTGCTCCGAGACGATTCGGAAGCAGGGACTTCTGCTCCTAACCCCAGGCCCACAACTTCGCCCTCAACCACGGGGCGAAAGTTAGGACCAGTCTTCCAGTCCCCGCGCTGCGAAAGAGAGCATCCTCCCACCTCCAGGACCTTTCCCTCCCCGAGACCGACGCGGGTCCCTGAGGTCCCGGCACCCCTGCCCAAGCCGGGCTGCGACAGGTCCCCGAGGGGCTCGAGGCACGACCTGCCCGGTCACCACTACAGGTGTCCCTCGGCACTCCGCCGACTGGACAGTGAGGAGGGAGCCGGCTGGAGCACAGCCATCCCGCGATGGGTGGACGGGTGGCAGGCGGCGGCCAGGAAACGATACGTGTCTGCCCGTCGGAACTGGGCCGGGCCTCGGAGAAGTTGGCGACGAGCGCCCGAAACGGGCAGGCCGAGCACGCAGAGGATGAGGGGGGCCGGCGACGGCCTGGGACCGGCCAGGGCCGCGCCGCCGGGCCCCGGGCTGAGCCGGAGGGCGGCAGGAGGCACCGGTGCGAGACGGCCCCAACCGGGTGTACAGCCCGGACCAATGACCCAGTAACCGTCACCGGTACGGCGCCGCCGCCCCACTGCCCCGACGCCGCCCTGGGCCCCCGTCCATCCGCCCCGTACCTCACCTGCTGCTCCACCGACGTCCAGACCGCCGCTCTCTCCGCGTCGCTGGAGTAGGTCCGGGTGCTAGTCACAACCCGCCCTCACGCCGGCCCTCCCTCTCGCAGCCCCGCCCCCGGCGCCGCGCGCGCACGCCACGCACGCACGGACGTCACTTCCTGGGCCTCTGCGCGCCGCCGGGAGGATGAGGGTGTCAGTCCGAGTCTGCCTTGGTGGAGAGGGGGTGCGAGGCTGGCGTGGATGACGGCACCGACAAAGCCGTAGGGCGAAGGGAAGGAGGCGGCTTCGACGCTGGCCCCGGGGCGCTGACCTGGAGCGTTCGGGAGCCAGCGGAGAAGCGGGTGTTTTCCTTGTCTTTTCCTCAACCCCTGCTACCGGGATCCCACTAGGAGTAGCCTGAGGGTGACACTGCCCATTCTTAGCTTGGAATGGGAGGCGGTGGCAAAGGCTGCGGCAGAGCGGTGTTTGGGCCAGTGGAGGTTCCATCCCGTAGGGAATGAGGCTGCCTGAGAAACTAATGAATCCCATCGCTTCACACGGATTTTAGGATTTTAAAAGTTCTTGAGTTACAGGACTTAAAGAGATTGGCTGATCTATTAGCCGGTTTTACAGCCGAGCATAACTGAGTTCCAGAAGTTAAATACGTTAGCCAGTGTCACACAGTATTAATGGTCGAGTTATAAATGGAATCCAGTTCTCCGTGATTCCCATCTCAGGAATGTTGGAGACAGCAGCTGCCTCTGTATTCTGGATGCCATCTATGGCACAAAGCGCAGCCACGACTGGAAAATAAATAAATAAGAGACAGAAAAGAAAATACTATAGTACAGTGTCTGGGAGGGAGCCCTGGGTTGGAATCCCAGGTTTGCTAAATGCTGCCTCTGTGATTTTGGACAGTTTGCCTAATATCTCAGTCTTTGCTCGTTATTTGCAAAATGGAGATTGATTTTTTCCTCAAATTATTCCTAAACGCTGGAAGGTAGCAGAATATGCCACCCCAAAATATGCCTCTTTGACATAGGGCTTATTCTGAGAAAGTAAACACAGAGAAGCCCTGAAAATAAACTAGAAGTTAACCTTTTGTAAGGGAAACGTACATTTAGGAAGGAAATCGCTATTTGTAAAAGTGTCTCCCCCTCTGTACCTGGAAGAAAAGGACAACTCTAATAAATCACTAGAGACTCATCAGTGGAGAAGACACTGACTTAAACCTGTATAACAAACTTCTTAGCTTGTTTAGTTTTCTTTCCCTGGTCACCTCCATAACTGGTCTCCACCCTCCCCCCACCCCACCCCCCCAACAGACACCTTTCCTTGTTTGTCTTCACCGGAAAATGGTATTTAAGTTGGCATTCTAAGCCTTTTCCCTGGGTATCTCCTATGTATATGTGAGGTATACATGTTAACAAATCTCTATTTGTTTTCCTCTTTGTTACTCTTTTATTATAAGGGTTTCAGCCAAGAACTCAGAAGAGCAGAGGGAAAATTATTTTCCCTCCCCTACAGTACCTAATGTATGCTAGGCTGAGGATACCAGACTATTAAAAAAAAAAAAAAAAAAAAAAGTACCTAAGCTGAGAAGCTTACATTCTAGGGAAGAGGTGGAGGAGCCACCAAACAATAAATTATTTACAAAAGTACATAGGATACTGACCATTGCTATGGAAAAGAATAATGCAAGGGAGAGGGATAGCCAGTGCAACCAAGAAGTTTGATGTTTTAGGGTGGACAGGAAAGCCCTGGCTGAGAAGATGACCAGAGCAAAGGGTTAGGGAGCTAGCTATACTACAATACTATGCAAGTATTTGGGCAAGAGTGTTCTAGGCACAGGGAACAGCAAGTGCAAAGGCCCTCCTGATGCCAACTTGTGTAGCTGTAGCAGTGAACTGAGGAGAGAAAGGAGAAGAGATCAAAAGGTAAGGGGCAAACTCCAAAGTCAAAGTGGGAGGGGACTAGCAAAAGTGAGGACAAAGTCTGACTCATTGGGGCCATTAATGCAACAAACTACCACACTTCCCTCTGGGAGAAGGGGTGGCAGTAAAGGCTATTGGAAAGGGGCACCAAAGGTACAGTCAACTGAACAGGCAATGTTTTAGTTCTTGAGCTGGGTGATAGGTATATGGCTACTCACTGTATTATTCTTTATTTCAATTTATGTGTTGTTTTGCATATTAACTTATAAAAATCAGTCCCATTGGAAAAAGTGAAGATAAAAGAGGGCTAAGAGTAAATCCTGGAGTGTGTCAAAAGAAAAAGAGCCATCAAAGAGAAAAAAAAAAAGAGGAAAACTATAAAAGAGGAGTAATGTGGAGGCTAAAGAGAGAGAGAAAGCCAAGGGATTGATCAGATGAGTCAAATTCTGCAGAAAAGTTAGGTAAGATGAATCTACCAGAGAGAAATGAAAACATACTAATAGAAGTGCTTAAACTACACATCCTTGTCTTGTTCCCAATCTTAGCGAAAAAAACTTTCAGTCTTTCACCATGATATGATGTTACCAGTGGGTTTTTCATACATGGTCTTTATCATGTTGAGGAAGTTCCCTGCTATTCCTGGTTTACTGGGTGTTTTTCTAATCAAAGGGTATTAATTTTTTAACTTTATTTTTAATTGTAAAATATACATAATATAAAATTTACATGCAAAGGAGTGAAGTTGGACCCTTACCCAACACCATGTAAAAAAATTAACTCAAAATGGATGAAAGACCTAAATGTAAAAGATAAAATTTAGAGGGAAGCACGGGGGAGAAAAGCTTCAAAACATTGGATTTGGCAATAATTTCTTAGATATGACACCAAAGGCACAGGTAATAAAAGAAAAAAATAGACATATTGGACTTACCAAAATTAAAAACTTTCGTGCATCCAAGGCAACAATCAACAGAGTATAAAGGCAACTCACAGAATAGGAAAAAAATATTTGCAGATCACCTATCTGTGATAAGGGACTGTTATCCAGAATATATAGAGAACTCCTAAAATTCAACAACAAACCAATTTACATGAGATGTCTTTCCATTTATTTACATCGTCTTTCATTTCTTTCAGCAATGGTTTTGCTGTTTTCAGTGTACAAGTCTTTCACCTCCTTAATTAATTCCTAAGTATTTTATTCTTTTTGATGATATTGTAGGTGGAACTCTTTTCCTAATTTCCTCTTTGGATTGTTCATTATTAGAAATGCAACTGATTTCTGTGTTGATTCCGTACTACTACATTGCTCAATTCATCTATTGCTTCTAACAGGTTGTGTGTGTGTGTGTGGTGGGGGGAATCCTTAGGGTTTTCTACATATAAGATCATATCAGCTTCAAACAGATAATTTTACTCCTTCCTTTTCAGTTTGGATGGCTTTTCCTTTTCTCGCCTAGTTGCTCTAACTAGAACTTCCAACTGCTACATTGAATAGAATTGGCAAAAACAGTCATCCTTGTCTTCTTTCTTATTTTAGCAGATAAGCTTTTAATCTTTCACTGCTGAGTACAATGTTAGCTATGGGTTTTTTATATGTAGCTTTCTTATATCTATATTCCTAGTTTTTTGTAGTGTTTTTATCATGAAAGGGTATTAAATTGTGTCACAAGCTTTTTCTGTATCAATTGAGAAGATTGGGTAGTTTTTTCAATATAGTGAATAACATTTGATCAATTTTCATATGTTGAACCATCATTGTATATTCCGGGAATATATCCCACTTGGTCACAGCATGTAACCTTTTTAATATGCTGCTGGATTCTTCGTTAGTATTTTGTTGAGGAATTTTTTTTTTTGGTGGTTCTGTAACTTTATTGAACAAGCACAGTTAGTTCTCATCCACATTAACTGTCTGTAGATTTTTGAAAGTGGTGACAGATACATAGGTAACAAACGTATAGAGCTTGTTTGGTGAATCTTCATCTTCATTACGTTTTCTAGACAACCGCACACGGATATGGTATAGGACATTCCTTATTCCTTTGGCCCAGACAGCTTTGTTGATCCTGGTGTCAATGCATACATATGGAGTTCCCATCTTCTTCATGGCAGACTTCCGGATTTCTTTGAGTGCCTGAGGGGCACGCTTCTTGAAACCCACTCCATGGATGCGCTTGTGAATGTTGTTGGTGTATTCTCTGGTCACCACCTTGTTGACGGCGGACCGGCCCTTCTTCTTCTCACCGCCCTTCTTTGCCGGAGCCATCCTGCCCGTCCCGGGTTGGAAAGGGAGGATTTTTATATTAATGTTCTTAAGGAGTATTGGTCTGTAGTTTCCTTGTAGTGTCTTTATCTGGCTCAGTATTAGGGCAATGCTGGCCTCGCTGAATAAGTTAGAAAGCATTCTCTCCACTTTCAATTTCTTTCTGAAGAATTTGAGAAGGATTGATATTAGTTGTTTAAGCATTTGGTAGAATTCACCAGCAAAGCCATAAAGTCCAGGGCTTTTACTTGTTGGGAAACTTCTGACTACTGATTCAGTCTCCTTACTAGTTATAAGTACATTCAGATTTTCTATTTCTTTGTGATTCAGACTTGGTAGGATTTATGTGTCTAGGAATTAGTTCATTACATTTAGTTACTCAATTTGTTGGTGCACATATTTTCATAGAATTCTCATAATCCTTTTCACTTATGTAAAGTCAGTAGTAATGTCCCCTCTTTTATTTCTGATTTTAGCAATTTGTTTTCTCTTTTTCTTAGTCAATCTAGCTAAAGACTTGTCAATTTTGATGATCTTTAAAAAAAAACAAGTTTTGGTTTTATTGATTTTCTATATTCTCTTGTTTTCCTATTCTCTATTCCATTTATCTCTACTCTAATCTTTACTTTCCGCCTTCTGCTAGCTTTGGTTCAATTTGCTCTTCATTTTTCTAGTTACTTTAAGGTGTACAGTTACGTTATTGATTTGAGATCCTTCTTTTTTAATGTAGATGTTTATGGCTACAAATTTCCTAATGAGCACTGCTTTCACGTCGTTCCAAAGGTTTTGTACGTTGTGTTTTCATTTTCATTTGTCTCAAAGTATTTTTTAATTTCCCTTGTGATTTCTTCTTTGTTGGTTAAAAGCATGTTTTTTAATTTCTACATTTTTGTGAGTTTCCCTCTGTTACTGATTCTAGTTTCATTCCATTGTGATTAGAAAAGATACTTTGTATGATTTCAACCTTTCAAAATTTACTAAGGCTTTTCTTTGTGGCCCAACATATGTTCTATTCTGGACAATGTTCTGTGTGTATCCACTATTGTTGGGTGAAGTATTCTATATATGTCTGTTAGGTCTCATTGGATTATAGTGTCATTCAAGTACTCTCTTTCCTTACTGATCTCGTCTCTGGTTGTTCTATCCGTTATTGAAAGCGGGATAGTGAAGTCTCCAACTCTGATTGTAAAACTGTTGATGTCTCCTTTAAATCTGCCTTTTTTTTGTGTTTCATATATATTTGGTGCTTGGTTATTAGGTGTATATATGCATATAATTGTTACATCATCTTGTTGGATTAAATCTTTTTCAGTCTATAATGTCTTTCTTGTCTCTTATAACCTTTTTTTAAAAAATTATTTACTTATTAATTTTTAAATTTTTGGCTGCACTGGGTCTTCATTGCTGCTCATGGGCTTTCTCTACTTGCGGTGAGCGGGGGCTACTCTTCGTTGCGGTGTGCAGGCTTCTCACTGCGGTGGCTTCTCTTGTTGCGGAGCACGGGCTGTAGGCGCGCGGGCTTAGTTGCTCCGTGGCATGGGGGGATCTTCCCGGACCAGGGCTCGAACCCATGTCCCCTGCATTGGCAGGCGGATTCTTAACCACTAAGCCACCTGGGAAGTCCAACTTTTTTTTTACATTCCCCAACTCTCCTTTGGTTACTGTTTTCATGGAATATATTTTTCCATCCTTTTACTTCCAGCCTCTTTGTGTTTTTGTATCTAAGGTGAATTTCTTATAGAGAGCAGATAGATGGAACTTTTTGGGAAATACGTTCTGCCAATCTTTGACTTTAAATTGGAGAGTGTAATCTATTTACATTTAAAGTAATTGCTACGATTGACTATATTAAAAAGCAAACAAACGAACCAAATAAAGTAATTGCTGCTAAATAATGACTTACTTCTGCCATTTTGCTTCTTGTTTTCTATATAGCTTATATTTTTTTCTCAATTCTTCCATTACCTCATATTTTGGTATTTAATTGTTTTTCTGTAGCCTACCATTTTCATTTTCTGTACATTTTTTTCGTTATTTTCTTAGTGGTTACCTTTGGGATTACAATTGACATTTTGAACTCATAACAACTTAGTTTGAATAATACCAACTTATTTAAAATAGTATATACTCTGCTTCCAATACAACTATGTCCCTCTCATTTTATCCTGTTATTGTCACAGATTTCATCTCTATAAATTGTGTGCCTATCAGCACAGGTTTATAATTAATGTTTTATGCATATATGTCTTTTAAATCACATAGGGGAAAAGAGAGGAGTTATAAACCTTTAGTACAATAATGCTTTTACGTTTACCTAGGTATTTATCTTTACTGGTGTTCTTATTTCTCCATGTGGCTTCTTCTGGTGTCCTTTTTTCTTCAGCCCAAAGAAGTCCTTTTAGCATTTCTCACAGAGCAGGTCTACTAGTAACGATGTCTTAATTTCTCCTTCATTCTTGAATAGTTTTGCCAGATACGGAATTCTTGGTTGACAGGTTTTTATTTCAACACTTTAAATATGACATCTGACTCCCTTCTGGCTTCCATAGTATTTTCCTTTGGCTTTCTACAGTTTGATTACAATGTGTTTTGCTGTGGGTCTCTATGACTTTTTTTTTTTTTTTTTCGGTACACGGGCCTCTCACTGTTGTGGGCTCTCCCGTTGCGGAGCACAGACGCGCAGGCTCAGCGGCCACGGCTCACGGGCCCAGCCGCTCTGCGGCATGTGGGATCTTCCCAGACCGGGGCACGAACCCGTGTCCCCTGCATCGGCAGGCGGACTCTCAACCACTGCGCCACCAGGGAAGCCCTATGACTTTATCTTACGTGGAGTTTTTTGAGCTTCTTGAACTTGTAGATTTGTCCCATTTTCTTTATCATTTGCACCCTCTCTATCTCACTTTCTTCCTAAAGAATTTAACTTGCAAATATCATGGTTCTTGATGCTGACATATTTCAGTGTGTATTTCCTAAGAATAAAGATATTCTCTGAGAAAAACCAAAGCAAAATTATCAAAATCAGGAAAATTAACATTGATAAAATTCCATTATTTAATCTACAGCCTTTATTCAATTCTCAATTGTCCCCAAAATGCCCCTTATAGCTATTGTTTTTCCTGATCCCAAATCTAACCCAAGATCACTTAATTGCCATGTCTCTTTAGCCTTCTTTAATCTGGAATAGTTCTTCCATTTCAATTTGTCTTTCATAATCTTGACATTTTTGTAAAGTATAAGATGGTCATTCTAAAAGATGTTCTTCACTTTGGGTTTCTCCGACTTTTTCTCATGATTAGATTCAGGTTATTCATTTTTTGGCAGAAAAATCACTGGCATAATGTTGTATTCTCCTCAAGGCATTGATAGGTGATGTGCATGATGTCTGTTTGTCCCATTTTGGCTAACAACTTTGGTTAATGATTAAGGTGGAGTCTTTCAGGTGTCTCCACTGTGAAGTTACTATTTTTACCTTTATAATTAATTAGTAATTTATAGGAAAATACTTTGATGATTAATGATGATTCAGTTATAATTACGATGGTTGCTAAATGGAGGTTTTCTAACCCCATCATTCTTTCTCTATATTTATTAGCTGACATTTTACTCTAAGAACTTTCCTTTCTACCTCTTTTATGTAATTATTTATTCATTTGTGTCAACATGAACTCATGGATTCTTATTTATTCAATGGGTTATAACCCATTGCTATAATTATTTATTTTCATGTTCAAATTGTCCTATCATTTCAAATTTTAATAATGTGTGACTAAGACAGGAATTTTGACTTTATATAACATTGAGCCATTATTTCTTGCAGCAATTATATAGTTCCCTGTGCTATACAGTAGGACTGTTTATCCATTCTAAATATTTGCATCTACAAACCCCAAATTCTCAGTCCTTCCCTTCCCTTTCCCTCCCCCTGCCCCTTGGCAACCACAAGTCTGATCTTTATGTCTGTGACTCTGTTTCTGTTTTGTAGGTAAGTTCATTTGTACCATATTTTAGATTCCACATATAAGTGATATCATATAGTATTTGTCTTTCTCTATCTTACTTACTTCACTTAGTATGATACTCTCTAGTTGCATCCATATTGCTGTAAATGGCATTTTTTGTTCTTTTTTATGGCTGAGTAGTATTCCATTGTATATATGTACCACATCTTCTTTATCCATTCATCTGTCAATGGACATTTAGGTTGTTTCCATGTTTTGCCTATTGTGAATAGTGCTGCTTGAACATAGGGGTGCATGTTTCTTTCTGAATTATAGTTTTGTCCAGGTATATGCCCAAGACTGGAACTGCTGGAACATATGGTAATTCTATTTTTAGTTTTGGGAGGAACCTACATACTATTCTCCATAGTGGCCACACCAAGTTACATTCCCACCAACAGTGTAGGAGAGTTCCCTTTTCTTCACACCCTCTCCAGCATTTGTTATTTGTAGACTTTTTAATGATGGCCACTCTGACCGGTGTGAGGTGGTATCTCATTGTAGTTTTGATTTGCATTTCTCTAATAATTAGTGATGTTGAGCATCTTTTCATGTACCTACTGGCCACCTGTATGTCTTCTTTGGAGAAATGTCTATTAAAGTCTTCTGCCCATTTTTGATTGGGTTGTTTGATTTTTTGTTGTTGAGTTGTATGAGCTGTTTGTATATTTTGGAGATAAGCCCTTGTCAGTTGCAACATTTTCTTGCAGCAGTTATATAAAAGAAACAAATCTTTCTTAATGAGACTTTCCTGGTTTGTAATAGTAAAATCACATCACTATCATAGAGAAGGAGAATTAAATTTTCTACTTGCTATATGATAGGACACATATCAGTTCATCAAAAACTAATATCAAACCATTTAATATATACATTAAAGAGAAAAGGAGTTAAAACTTGACCCTCTCCCCCTTTTCTCCTACTTCACCCCACAGAGGAAATTATTTTTTTGTTGGTTTTGGCAGAATGCAAGACTTTAAGAAACCATTAACAGCTAGAGATCTGTGCTAAACTCATAGACGTGGCTATGACTAATGTCTGCCAGTGAAAACAGAGGTCCCTATCAGAAGAGAGAAAGAGTATACACTTTTGTAGAACTAGTAGAGGATGTGTGGTTTTTGTCTACCTAGCTTCTTTTGGGGGAACCGCACCTCCCTACATTATTAGCCCACAGAGTTCAGCCATTGATGACCCTATCCCTTGGCTCCAAGAATAGGCATGTGAGCTCTGCCATTCCCCTGGCCTCAACAAATGCGTGAGGATTGCCCATAATTCCTTTCTAGGACTTCTCTAGCTTTCAGGAAAGTGACGCTCTCTCTTCTCTGGTTTTCTGGCAAAGGCGATCTCTGCAGTAGTAGATAAAGGCTGCCTAAGAATGAAGCAACCCAGGGGAAAGCCGCAGGGATAGACTCTGGGAGAAAATCAGATTAGTGACAGCAGAAGGGCTCATCAAATTGCCAAGTTCCCAAGTGAGAAGCAATCCAGGAACCACGTAACTTAAGCCATTTTCCATAGGACCCAAAATCAAGGAAAACAGATCATTCACATAAGCAAAGGAGTACATTCTCTCTTGCTGAACCATATTGTGGTCAACCATGACTCAAATCTATAAGCATTATAGAATCAATCAGCTAAAAAACCCAAGACCTCCATCTTACTTTTCCTTTTTTTTTTTTTAACGTTTCTAAGTAGTCTTTATCATATCAAGAACAAGAGAGCTGAGGGCTGTATTTGCTTAAATGTAAGAAAGGCTTATTAATCTGTTGATAAATAGTTAGAGGCATGTGTATCTCAAAAGGCAGCAGAAACTATTTTTAAATAGTTTTGTGGAACATATTTTTAATGGAATACTATCAAATTTTTAAAGGGGGGGAGGGGCAGCTCTACATGAACTGAAAGGAACAGATCTCCAAAAGATAACGTTAAATGAAAATAGTAAGGTGGCAAAACATGTGGTATGCTACCTTTGCATTTCATTATATATATTCTCCTAGGATGTATCTAAATCTCTTTCTAGAATAACGATATATATAGAGAGATAACATATCCTGGGATAGATAGACAGATAGATAGATACAGTATATATAGGAAGATAATTATTTTAAGGGATTGGGCCATGTGACTGTGGAGGCTTGGTGGGTCCAAAATCTGATGGGAGAGGCTGGCAGGCTGGAGGCTCAGGAAAGAATTACAGTTCAAGTTCAAAGGCAGTCTGCTGATGAACCAGGAAGAGCTGGTGTTTCAGTGAAGTCTGAAGACAGACGGCTGTCAGAATTCCCTCTGCCTGAGGGAGCCTTTTGTTCTATTCAAGCCTTCAACTGATTGGATGAGGTCCACCCACATTATGGAGGGTAATCTGCTTTACTCCAAGTCCACTGATTTGAATGTAAATCTCATCCAAAAACACCCTTACAGAAACATCCAGAATAATGTTTGACCAAATATTTGGGCACTGTGGCCCAATCAAGATGACACATACAATTAGCTCTCATAACTCCACCCCGTCAACGTGGCACCCATATGCATCTCCTTATATCAAACTTAATCTCCATACTCAATCTCTTTACCTGGTGGGGTGACCCAAACTTTCACTCACGAAAGGTCTGGCCCATTAGTAATCCTGCCTGGATTGGCCTTTTGCAGTTTCCCACTGACTTTAATCACAGGCCATGGTAATACTAAGATGCTCCAAGTGGTCTCCTGTCCATATACTGGACAGATTGTTTAACAGATCTTGACTATGAGCACCTCTTTTCCAGGCACTGACTGTTCCAAGCATTGGGATATAGGTGTGAACAACAGAGGCAAAATCTATGCCCTCGAGGGGCTTATTTGAAAGAAAATAGAGACATAACAAACAACTACTATTGGTAATAAAGGCTATAAAGAAATAGGGTGACGTGATAGATGGTAATGGGAGGGAGTATGCTTGAGATGGCATGGTCAGAGAAGGTCTCACTGAGTATGTAACATTTGAGCTGGAACATAAAATATGAAAAGGAGCCAGCCATAAATGAGAAGGGTGGGGGGAAGGGCATCCCAGGCAGAGGAAATGTCAATCACAAAAAGCTGAGGCAGGAACTGAAAGAAGGCCAGGGTGGAGGATGGGAAACAAGGAGCAGGGTGGTGTGTTGGGGTTGGAAGGGTTGGCAGGAACCAGATCAAACATGGTTAGCCTTTCCAATTTCATTTTAAAAGCCAAGGGTTTGAACTTATTTACAAAACAGAAACAGAGTCACAGATGTAGAAAACAAACTTATGGTTACCATGGGGGAAGGGATAAATTGGGAGATTGGGACTGACATATACACACTACTATATATAAAATAGATAATAAGGACCTAATGTATAGCACAGGGAACTCTACTCAATACTCTGTAATGGCCTATATGGGAGAAGAATTTTTAAAAGAGTGGATATATGTATATGTATGACTGATTCACTTTGCTGTACACCCGAAACTAACACAACATTGTCAATCAACTCTACTCCAATAAAAATTAATTAAAAAAAGAAAAAAGCAAAGGGTTTTAAGTCAGCATAGTGCAGGATCTAATCAACTGTTTCAAAAGACTATTCTGGAGAATAGGTTAGTCGGGGTAATTGAGAGCCAAATTAAGCCAGGAGGCCTTTGTAGTAACTCAGGATGAAAGCTGATGGTGAGTCAAACAAGCGAATCTGTGAAAACTCAATACAGCTTGAAGATGTATTCAAGTACTTGGTGATGGATCGCAAGGAGAAGGGGAAGGTGAAGGAGGGGAGTGAAAGGTGATGCAGGTTTTTGTTGACTGGGTGCACGGTGGTGCCGCTTCCTGAGAGGGAGGAGGTGGAATGAGGATGTTTGGGGTGGGAGGGGAGATCAGGAATTCCATCTGGATGTATTAAGTTTGAGATGGCTAACAGATATTGAAGTGGCAATATTTGGCAGGTTATTGGGTGTATAATTCGAGGCTGAGGCAGGAAGCCTGGACAGGAGTATACATCTGCGGAGTCATCAGCACATGTAGATGATGTGCCAGGTACTGACTGCCTTTTAGTCCCATATTCATACTTCGTTGCCTCCGCAAAAATTGGGTTGGGACTTAGGAGTAGTTTTTGCCTTTGCCGACTAACATGATATGATTCTTTGTTAGTAGAGGGCATTGGTGAGACACTGCAAGGAGGGAGATGTTTCCTTTCTGGCTCAGGTGTGCTTGCTCACAGCTCACACAGCTTCTCCAGCACCCAGCTCCTGCCATGCAGGGTAGTCAGCAGCACAAAGAGGCCCACAGCTTTCCCCGGCACTCCCCTGGGGTGGTTTTGCCATGGAGGGCCTCTGGCAAGACACCTCCCAAGGAACGGATTTTTCCGGCATCCCAGAGGGTGGGTTTCCAGCAAGTTCCCCCAAGTAGGCTTCCCTCTACTGTTCGGTGAGCCATGGTCACGCCTTCTCCAAAAAAGGTCTGGGTATCAGCTCTGGGGGGACGGGGTACTCGTCCTTGGACGCTCTCTCTCTGCCCTAGTGGCTGCTTCTTACATCTGCTATTCCTATATTCTTTATAGTTATCTCTACTCTTTATTAGCCAATCCCTCATTACTCCAATCTTCCTATAATTAATAGCTATTTATATTAAATAGCTATTTATATTAAAGATATATATTATTCAAATTACCGTGTGGTTTTTTCCCTCCTGACTAATACAAATGACTCCAAGTGCAAGTCAGGCACGGAGACAGACGTAAGGTCCCAAGGAGTCTCTGTGTTACTTTCCACTTTGAACGGGTGGGATGTAAAGGCACATGGTTGGCAAAAGGGTGCGCGGGAGCTCAGTTTCCTCTTCTGGCACGCCAGTCAGCCGCTGTAAGAGAAGACTGTCCCTTTCTGTGTCTGCTCTGGGAAGCTCTGGGTTTTGGCTGGCCTCTGCTGCACATGGGCACCTACCTGCAGCTTGAAGCGGCTTCTCTGTCCACTACGACCAGAGCTGCCGTTCCTCTGCTGGCCTCTTGGGATCTTGCACATGTAATGCAGCATCTTCTGAAGCCAAAGTGTTTGAAAAACCTGCCCTGCCCTCATTGTGTGGACCAAGTTGCCAGTTTCACCTTGACCGCTCCAGGCGGCTGCACGGACAGATACTCACATGGTGCCTCTGGACCTTGAATCTGCTTATTACTGGGTTGGCCAAAAAGCTCGTTCAGGTTTGTGTATCATCTTATGGAAAATCCCGAACGAATTTTTAGGCCAACCCAATGTATTCCAACTCTCATACCTATAAGGATTGCTGGGCTCAGCCAATCCCAGCATCATGGAGATGTTGGAACACAGAACAGAGGCTGCCCATGCTGGTGCCTCCCTGGGACCCCTACTGAGGTACTGGAGTGTGCCTTGGATGTATAGGGCCAGGAGAGGAGAAAAGATGTACAGGGCTTTCAGCTACTGGAACACTGGGTCTTCAGTAAGGGATCAGGTGAACCCACTTCCTAAAAGACAGAATGGTCAAGTGAGGAAGCTGAGGGTCATGAACGAATGGCCAGCACTGCCTATAAACCCCAGAAATCTGGGGGCACGGGTGAGTACACCTGCCGGGACGGAGAGCAGGTGAGGAACCTCCTCTGCAGGAGGTTCCCTGCAGAGGAACCTCCAGGGGCCCGTCTCCCTTTAACTTCAGGTCAGGGCGGAAGCTCAGCCGCATGTCCCAGGGAAGAGCCTGTTTGATTTAGTATGGCATCCCAAAACATACCACGTTTTAAGCAGAAATCAACACATATTTGCTGGCAGCGTGGAAGGCGGAGGAGGGAGGAGAGTAAGTCTCTAAACAAGAAAGGCACGGCACCCAGGTTCTAATTCTTGACTTTAATGCCAGGTGAGGGTACTGAGGCTCCATGCACCAAAGCGCTCACAGACAGGAAATGAACAAACACAGGCAGCGTTATCTTGTGAACACAAAGCCCACACTGTACAGAAGGAAGACGACCGACCACCCCGCGACCTCCCACTCCCAGAGGCAACTGCCTATTCCTCCTCCCCGTCTCTGTTCCCACCTCCTCTGACCCTCTGCCAGCCCGCCCTTCCTCCAATTAACATATGTATACATGTATGTTTCTTCCAGAATTCCAAAAAGTGCCTCTCCCACCCCAGTTCCCAACACTCTGGCTTCTGATGAATAAAGCCTCCCTCTTTTAAGGATCACGAGGCAGGCGCACCACCTTCATGAAACAGCCCCAGCAAAATGGTACCCGAGAAAGCTTACTCACTTGTAGCACAATCAAATACAGACAGAAGGTATGCAGAAGGATGATATCTGAAATTCTAACTGGGATCAAAATGATTAGTGTGAGTGGTTTTTGTTTTGTTGTTGTTATATGTCTTAACCATTTCAGGATCCAACTTAGACCAAGAGCACACAGTGAGGCTCACCCCACTCCGTGGCTTGCAGATGTCAATTTCCTAGTCCTCCAAGGAGCAACCCAGAACAGGAAGATTACATCACCTGAGCAGCCTGAGGCACAAGGCTCAGACAGCTCCCAGAACATCCCAAGCCCCAGAGAGAAAGAACAGAAATTTTCAGAGCACAGTCAACTGCTTTCCACGTGATAAGCGCTGGACAGCCTGCTGAATTCACTAGAGGTAGAATAAGGATGGTGACGATTCCTCTATGTCTTCTATTTAGAGCGTTACCCAAAGAATTCCCCCACCTGGGATGGTGTGCTGGGTTTCACTGTGGTTTTGTTTCAATCTTTTCAAACTTAGCTGCAGTTAAGTTTTTCATTCTTACTAAATTGCAGCTAGCATTGCACCATGCGGTCCTATTTCCTATAACTATCACCTTCCCAACCAGTGAATGGAGCACCTGGGAGAAAAGGTACCCGAAGTCAAACATAAGGGAAGCTCCAAAGGCAGGCCCCTTGGTTTGACCCAAGGACGTTACACACAAGAATTCCATGAAGACAGACTTCCTTTCAATCTGGGAGAAGCAGCCGTCCTTTGGAGCCCTCCTTCCTTACCCAACGCTTCTTATGTTCTGGGCTTGGCCGCTGACAGCTGAAAAGGGACCCAACTAGGAGAAGTCACTTCCTCAGAGATGACCTTTATTTGGAGGCGATCACCACAAACCCTCCACATCCAAGAGCGCTTCGCAGCCTGGCCTTGGCTTCTCAACAGACCATGGCCAAACAGGGCCACCGAATTCTTTTACTCCATGTAGAAGGAGCTCTAAGCTGGCCGCCAGTGTCCCTGCTCTGCCTGGGCTACTGGCCACAGCCCTGTCCCCCCACGACGGCACAGAGCACCTCTGCGAGGACAACACGGGGGCAGAGGAATGGAGGGGCTCCAGCAAGAGGCGCAGGGACAGCGTTCCTATCCAGCGTCCCTGAAGCCCCAAGCAGGTCTTCAGGGCCTGATTCTGAGCTGACTTGAGCTTACGTGAACCAGTCCCTCCCTGTCTTATGTGTATGGACTCTCAATAACCGAGTGCTGCGATGCTCTGGGCCAGGGAAGGCAAGAGAAGGGGCCGAGGTCAGATCACTGCAGGCACTGGGCTTACCTATCTGCTCTCTCCTCACACTGGCTCCCTCCTGAAGAGCCTGCCTCAGTGTCTGTCAAAAAACGAACCTGTATTAGCGTTCAATCTATTTGCCGATCTGGGCAACTTAAATGAAAGACCCTTCTCTGAGGACAAGGCAAGAGCTGTGCTGTCGGGGTAAGATCCAAGCAGGGACATCAGCTCCGGAAAAGCGACAAGCCGTTTGCGGATGAGAACAAGGAGAGAACATGTTATCTCAGAACCTGAACCACTGACTGGACCGTCCCCTTAGATGTCAGCCTGGACACCTGCTCCACGCACATAAGAATACAGTGTAAGAGCGGGGGACCATGCACTGGAATCCTCCCATACAGGGGCCAAGGGGTCCCTGCCCCGTGAAGGAGCTCAGCCAAGGCCCCAGGGCTTGGCCTTCTCTTCCTCAGCTCCCCCACTACCCTCCTCGCCAATCTGGTCTTGTAAGACTGAGACCGATGAGGCTGACAGAAAAAAAATCTCCCTACAACAACACCCAGGAGCAGTCAAGTTCAATCACGATTACAGGGAGAAGCCCTGCACGCAGCAAGGGAATGTCCCCGTTCCAGTGACTGGTGCTGCAGAGCATTTCCTCTAGGGGGCGCAGGCCCACACCCCGACTGGCTGCCCCAGGCTGCAGACAGCGCGAGAAGGAAACGCAGTGGAACAGAAGCTGGTGGATCTTTTTCTCTCTGAATTGTGCAGAGGCAAACATAACGGAGGTCTGCTGCTCTCTTCCCACAGCTCCTGGGATAGCTGCGCCTCTCCTCCGGCCCTCTCTTTCCTTCCCCAAGATAGACAATCTCCGAGAAGGAGAACGTTGGCAGGAAAAAGCAACAGGGGTTCCCATCCAAGGAGGTTCACCACAAATTGGATCCTAACATGGAATAGCAGTCAAGGATGTATTCTGAGCCTCTAGAAAGGATGTTACATCTCAAAGATAACACAACAACTAGGCATCTTGCCTGCTTGACTTAGGGATCTTCAAAAGGAGTCCCTGAAATGTGCATTCCAGCCCCATGAGAAGATAACCCTTCAAGCAAGGAAGGTTAGTGGAAGGTAGGAGAAGCCAAGGCCCTGAGGCAGGGCTGTAAACATTGTGCTTTTCTAAGGCCAACCTGGTGCATGGCTTTGGCAACTATGGTTACATCTCCAAAAGGTGGTGAAGAATATGTTTTGGGAGGAAAAGAGTCCACATCCTAAAACAAAGCGTGGGGCTACTGTTGAGGGAAGAGGGAGAGAAACTGTTCCTTCTTCAGCCAGGGGCTCTAGGTGGCTCCTTGGGTAAATCCCCCATCATGTTCCACATTCATACTGATACGCTCAGCACAGGAAGGGACTCCTGAACAGGATGGAGGAGTGGTTATGCCTACGTGAGTTTGGTAACGTGGCTCTAAAAAGGGCAGAAACTCTCTTGCAAGATCAAGAAAGTGACAAAACCTCTCTGGACTTCCTGGTCAAGCCCTCGCTAGCCGGACCCCATAAGCCTCAGGCAGAGACTGCCGTGCCTCGAGGAAAGGCCAGGTGAGCGCAGGCACCAAGTCCTCGTGGGCCACCAGCCCTGAACCTGGCCCCAAGGTACAGCCAAGGAGACTGGGGCTGCACCTCCGTCCGCCTGGAGTTGTGCCTCAGGACCCGTCCTCACCTCAGCAGGTTCTGGGCAGCCAGCAGCCCTTCCAGGGACCTTGCTCCCAGAGCTGCCAAGGGGAACGGACACCCTCCCTGACAGGACTCTGCTCCCTGCCAGGGCTACTCACCACCATGTGATCTTGAACTCATAGATGGGGCGCTTGCAGTAGTAGTGGTTGATGAGGTGCTTGTCACACACCCCGATGCACTGGTGGTCCACGGTGAGGCCCTGGGCCGAGAGGTCCGTGACCAGGCAGTGCAACAGGTCATAAACGTCAGCCACGGCCTCCCAGGGCCCGAAAGACACATCCACTTCGCAGTGGTGCTCAAAGAGCTGTCCGTCACTCTCGCTCCGTTCGAAGCGCAGGGAGCTGAGAAGCGGACACTCGTAGGGGGTGATGGGCATCTCCTCCTTGAAGACACAGACCTTGAGCTTGGCAAAGCGGGCCTTCCGCTGGACGGCGCGCAGCCGGGCAATCTCCACAATCCGCTCCAAATGGTCTGTGGGGGTGAACACGTCACCCATCAGTGGGACGGGGGTGGGGAGGGGGGTGGGGCATAGAGTGAGCCCCAGTGACAGTGGACCCAAGAGGGAAGAGACAGATCCCTGGGGAAGGGACTCTGGGCCCATGAAGGGCACAAACTTAAACAGGAATCGTGGTTCTGCAGGGCAAAAGGAAACAAAGGGGATGGGATGAGTACCACCCTTCTGAAATGCGATTTGATGACGTTGCAGGCAAGGTGGTCCCTATTTCATCTGAATCTTCCTGCGGGACTGGGAGGGCGGCAGGAAGGGAAGCAGGATCCTCTCCCATCTTGAGTAGGACAGGTGTCTTGGCGAGCCATGACCCACTTGTTCTGGTGGAGACCTCAGCACTGACAGATGCCTCGCTACCCTCCCTCCTCACACCCCGACTGCCCCGCACAGTGAGCCCCTCACCTTTGTAATAGGGCATGAGTCCCAGAAACGCTTGGCGCACTTTCTCCCCCTTCAGTGGCTGCATGTTCTCCAGCTGCTCCAGGAGAGGCCCGATGGCATAGTACTGGGCCTCTTTGTACACGGCCCGCACGCGCTCCCGGGGCGGCAGGTCCCCCGAGCGCAGGAAATTCAGCACATCTCTGAGCAGGAAGGAAAGAGGGTTGGTGAGAAGGAGTTAATGGATCCGGACAGTGCCACCCAGTGGTTAGAGCACAGGATCTGGACCCAGATGGCCAGCTGTGTAACCTTGGGTAAGTGAACTTAACCTCTCTGTGCCCTTTCTCCTCTGTAAAATGGGGGAAAATAAGAAAACTACCCCATAATGTTATGAGGGGATTAAACAAGTTAATACATAAAAAGTGCTTAGAAAATACCTGGCACAGAGCAAGCCCTCACTAAGTGTTAGTAGTTGTTATTGTATCATTATTATTATAATTGTTAAGTATATCCAGGAAAAATGGGAAGATATGATATCTAGCCCCTTAATTATATTTTGAATTGAGGTACAGATAATAGCCAATAAAGGTACACATCTTAATTGTACAGGCCAATTACTTTTTCACGTATGAATATACCCACACAACCACCACATACATCAAGATATAGAACATGTCCACCTAATTAAAGTTTCCCTGTGCCTCTTCCCAGCCAATCACTACAGAGACAACCACTCTAACTTCTAATTCTATCAACAAAGATTAGTTTTGCCTCTTCTTGAAATGCATGTAAGTGGAATCACACAGTATGTTCTCTTTTGTGCCTGGCTTCTTCCCCTCAACCTAGTGTCTTTGAGATTGATTCCCTACGTCATCATGTGTAGCAGAAGTTTCCTTCCTTTTATCGCTAAGTAGCATACCGTTGTATGGATACACTATAAACTTTTACCCATTCTCCCGTTGATGGACATTTGAATTGTTTCCAGTTGGGGTCTCATAAGAGTAAAGCTGTGATAAACATTCCCTGTAAACTTCTTGTGGACTCAGGCACCGGTTCCTCTTGGGTAAACATCAGAAGGAGAACTGTTCGGTCATAAGTGCCTGTTTGACAAAGTGGTTGTAGCATTTTATTCCCACCAGCCACGTGGAAGAGTTCTGCACTCCCCACAGATCCTTGCCATCAGTATCATTCTGTAGCTATACGGAGAAGAGGAATGCCTAACCCTGACACCTGAATAAACTGGCTTCAGGAGTGAACAAAAAATCACATACTGCACCTTCTTAAAATAACAATTCAGTTCTTTTAATTCTCTCTTCAGATTCTTTAGGGCTGAAAGTAATCAGACCCATCACTGGTAGGTGTGGGAAGGGCTTTTCTGTGAGGATATATCAGTAAACCCCAAGACCAAGCTGTTACCTCAGTAGCGAGTCTATGACCATGAAGCAACACCAGCCAACACTCACCAAGTACTAATCTGTGTCAGTCACTATTCAGGAGTTATCCCATTTAATCCTTCCAACGACATGGGGTAAGTGCTTTCTTACGTCCGTTTTATAAATGAGGAAAAAGTGGGGCTCAGAGAGCTTAAGGAACACCTTGCTAAAGGAGCCACAGCTAGCCAGATGCAGACACGGGTGACCCCAAATCCACACCCACAGTGGTCCAGACTCCAGTCCAAGCCGCTGTGCACTGATCACAACGGGAAAGTGCCCCAGGTGGAGGCCCAGGCAGCCTCCATGGTGGCTGCTGGGGCTACGTGAGCTCACCCGCAGAGAAATGCCCTAAATCCCTATTTTATTTTATCTGAATCTTTCAACAGCTCCACAGGCTGCTGATGAATCTTAGGCCACTGGAGTCCAGTAGCCTGAGGATAAACACCACAATATCCTGCTTGCTGCCATGCCCTTGCCTGGCCCTGCCACTCTCCAGCTGTGGCCACCTGGGTATGGGCGCATCAGCCTAGGGCCAAACCGGGTTCCCCTTCCCCGTCACTCCTTTGAAAATCAGTCCTCTAGGATCGTAAGCAAATCTTGGTGAGTCCTGAAAAACATAACCGCGGGCAAGGCCCAGTGAAGAGTGCTGTGGGAGCTGCCAGCCGGGCCGAGCACTTTCCTCTCCCAAACAGCCTGCAAACAAAAATCTTTTTATAGCTCTGCAGAGCGATGTGACACTTTGTTTTCTCAGCACTGGAGGCAGCTGACCGCCCAATGGGGAAACCCAGATGCTTCAGAGCAAATTATTTGACGAGGCTCCTTTCTGAGGGTGAAAATGACCCTTCTCCCAGCGTGGGCAATCCTACTTGGAGGCCGGCACAGAGACGTAGTGGTTGGAGGGTCTCCTTTTGTTCAAGGTCAAAGACCATGTTAGTTCTCCAGTCATCTCCAAAGTTAGACGGATGGGGCAAAGAGTTTCAGCCACATACTCTGAAAGGACCTGGCCAGGGGTCACACCAAGCCTCTTTATTTAATCCACATGACAGGCCTGTAAGGCAGCTATAATTACTTCTCATTTCACAAACAAGGAAACCAAAACATAAAGTCTTTAAATTGTTTATCTGTAAGGTTGTCAGAAGTCCTCTCTTGGGAAGGGCTATCTTTTTTTGAGATTGTGTTGTTACATGTTTTACTGTTAAAATGACAGTAACAATTTAAAGTGGGGTTTTTTTGTGTGTGTTTTTGCTGTTGTTGTTTCGTTTTTGGGGGGTTTTTTTTTTTTGGCTGCACGGTGCGGTACGCAGGATCTTAGTTCCCCCACCAGGAATTGAACCTGTGCCCTCTGCAGTGGAAGCATGGAGTGTTAACCACTGAACCGCCAGGGAAGTCCCTGAAGGTGTTTTTTTTTTAAAGACTTGGCAAAATTACAGGATGGCAACCCTATGTTGGCCCTTCCCTCACCTTTTTTTGTCCTATTTATTTGTTTCAAACTATTGAAAGAAGTTTGGGAACCACTGCCACGCCCCATGTTTCTCCCTAACAGCGATGCCGAGCCCCAGAATCTGGATCTGAGGGTCTTCTCCCAGAAGCTGTGTTGGAACTCCCCTGCCTCTCGGTGCGGTCACACCTATTCCACAGGGATGACAACTTCCCAGTCTTAATTTGCATAGCAGAGAATCAGTTTCATCACATCCAGCCAATGTGTGTCACCTGGGATTTCTCCGGCTGTCCTTGCCTCCTCTGGGAAAGAAACTAAGAATTCTGATGCAATGCAATATGCACATTTATTAAATTCCACCAGCAGGTTATCTCCTCTTCTAGGTGTTATGGAAGACATCAAAGTCCCATGCCCAAGCCCGGGCTGCTCACTTGCTAGGACCCTGCAGTTGATGGCAGAGGGAGGAACGTACCCGAAGTGCGCACCGTCCCGATCAATGAAGTAGCGGCCCTCGGCATCCGTGGGGATGTAGTGCCGCCCGCTGAACATGGCCGCCAGCATGGTGTCCTCGTAGCGCCGCAAGGTGGACAGGCGTGTGGTGAAGTGAGCCCCTCCGATGTTAAGGGGGACAACCTCAGGGAACTGGGGAGGAATCACCGGCACTTTTAGTCCCACGGTGGGGAGGCAAGCCGGGGCTGCCCCGTCTGCCGCCTTCCTGGGTCTGATGAGCGCCACCCGAGGCCCAAACCCAGGCATCTTTCTGACCGCTTCTCTCCCCTCCCTTTCCGTGCATTCATCAATTACCAAGTCCTCCCCATCCTCCCACAGCTCTTAAATCAGGTCTCTGCACCGCAGTCCTACAATCTCTGCTCTAGAGTTCAAAGCCTTTACTGTCCTCCTTCCACTTCCTGAACTCCCCACCTTTGTGCCCTTGCTCATGCTGTCTTCTCCGTCCCCAGAGCTCCTGCCACCCTCCCTCTGTCCATCCAGCAAATGCAATGGCCCCATCTGGCAGTGTGCACTGTTCACTGCACAGGGGCACCTGCGTGAGCGGGGTCTGCCAGCCCAGCTGTACACCCTTTTGCTAATTCACACCAAGGCACCATATCGGTTAGCAGCATCCACTCACTCTGAGAGCTTCTATTCAAGGTCCCCTACTCCGTGAGCATTTCTGCTCTGTTGTCCTTTGCCTGCCCAAGACAGGGTTCACTGAACACTCCCGCCATTGTGCCTTCACTGTAGCCCACGTTCTCCTGTATAACAGAGCTCTGCACAACGGGAGCTTTGTGCTATCGGTCGTTATTATTGCCCAAGTTTCGCGAGGGCAGGAACAGCATCTTGTTCACCTATCCTGAGGCCACCCAGAGCAGGGCCCACAGATGTTTGTTGAATAATGCCAAGCATCCACTCCTCATCCTCTGTACCTCTCCACTTCTCTCCTTAATCTGTGCAGGGAGATTAGTGCCCAGTCCAGCTACGGTTCTGGAGGCAAGGGCAGGGAATGATGGTACCTACATTTGCCCTGAGAAGCTCTAGGGTCTCCCTAAAATGCTCAGGACCTTTACTTATTTTTTTAAATCTCTTTCACTGTTTGTGGTTTTGAAAGAAATGAGGCCAGTTCTCCCTAATTTTCCCACAAACCTCCTCCAGATTCACTAAAATTTTATCCCAGTGCATACTTTTCAATATTACGACATCTCTCTGGCTCTGTGAAAGTCTACGTGTATTTATCTAGACAGTCCTTTTTCCCAACTTTCAAATCCTTTGTGAAATAAAGTAGGATACAAATACGTTACATCAAAGTTGCCCAGTGTCTTGTGCAGTGCCTGGCTCATAGTAAAGCCCCAGATATGCACTGAATGAATGGATGAATGAAACGGACGGGCACTTACAGTTCTGTGAATGTAGGTACTGTTACTCTTCTGCACCCAGAGGACAGGAAACGCCTTCTGCTTATTCTATAGCTAGCTCCTCTAAAACTATTTTATGTGCATACCAAGGACCCCAATATTATTTGGAGATAATAATACTTCACATTACTCACATGGAGCCATGTAATTTGTGAAAGAGCTGGCACTGGAGTGCTGGCCTATGGTCTCCGGGTCCTGTGCTTTTTTCCTCAAGCCACACCGTCTCACCAGTGACAGTGCACAAAAAACGGCACCCTGGGTCTCCCACGGTTCCCTTCTTTTTTTTTTTTTCCAATTACAAAGAGTCCTTCTGGAGATTTGCCCATTTTCACAACTGCCCCACGATGTCTAGAGTACTGGTTCGTAACCAAAGAGGACACTACAGTTCCCAGAGAGCCTCACCCAGCCCCATCGTGCCCCTCTGGGTCTCAGTCTCTTCACCTAGGACTCCACAGGTCATGTCTGCCACTACCTTAGCCCCTACCTCCTAGCCTCTGTCTTCACTGCCCAGCAGAGCCCACCTTCCCTCCTTTCCCTTCTCTTGAGGGTCATTTCAGGTGTTCGTGTGATAGTGTCACATGCGTTAAGTAAGACCAGTGGAGGCCACTGTGCATCACAGCACAGCAGCTAGGAGGGAAAGCCATGGAGGTGTCAGGTGAGTGAGGCCACATCTATTAACTGGCCTGCTTCTTATCTGCACACAGCCCGTAACCCCACTCTCTGGGCAGCTGGAGACTGGGTTTGGGCAACCACTGAGGCCTCCTCTTGGATTCTCTAGGAGACACTATCATCTCTTGGGGCTCCAAGGGCCCCTTCCCACGGCCTACCCTCCCTCCTCCAGTAGGTAAGGTGGGACATAGGGATGGGAGTACCAACCCTGCTGGCAGTGAATCCTGGAAGGAGGGGGATGGGAGGGCCAGGTGCCGCCTGGGGCAGGGAAGACACACCTGGTGCATTTCGGGGGTGGGGTGGGGTCGGGTGGTGGGTGGGAGCGGGGTGGGCAGGGGAGCACGGCTCCTCTGGCGCCGCCCTCGGCCCGACCCCCACCCCGCCTCAGCGCGGTAGCGCTGCTCACATCCCAAGGTCAGCTCTGCCTGGCACCGGCTCCTCCCCCCGCGCCCCTTCCCGCACCCCCGCACGCCCTCGGTCCAGGTACCTCCTGCGGCAGGAGAGGCAGTGCGTGCCCCGCCTGCGTGGCTGTCGGGGTGGCCGGCTCCAGAAAGTCGTCTTCGGCGTCGGAGCTGGACATGGCACCGTCCGGGCGACGGCTGTCTGGCTCCCGCCCCGTGACTACCACCATCCCTCTGGCTCTGGGCAGTGGGCGCGGCTTCAGGCGGGCGGGAGGGCGGCGGCCCGGGTACTAGCACCCAGCAGCGCCTGGCATGACGCGGCGCGGCCGACGGGCGGGGCCGGTGGGGCGGAGAGCGCAGCGCGCGCGGGCCAGAGGGCCGTCGCTCCCTCAGCGCCGACGGGCTCGCCGACCACCCTGACGACCGCAGGGCGACCGGCCTGACCCGGTCGCCTCCCGTTATTGGCCGAACCCCTGCTGGCTTCCTCCCCTGATTGGCAGGAAGCTCGCCCAATCGCAGAGCAGGCAGCGCTTTCAGCCAGCGTCTAAGTGGCCACCGGGAGCCGGACCGGCTGGCCTGCCCTGCTCTGATTGGCCCTCTGGCCAGCAGGCGCGCCCTCTCCAGCCAGCTAACACTGGCTCGGCGCGCTGGGTGCGCGCGAGGCCCCCACCTCTAAGCCAGGCCTTCTTAGAGGCTTGGGGAGTGGCTCCCGCGTCCGGGTCCACACATAGAAACCTGGGACGAGGGAGGGCTAGTGACTTAATCGTTCGTACGTTTCCAGGGCAACGGGTCCTGTGCATCCCTGGGCGTCGAAGGCCAGGGAAATCTGGGAGGACCAGGTCACCTCAATGGAGAGCCTGAGCATCCTTTCCTGGAGGATTGTGAGGGAGGACGGCTGAGGTTACTGAGGTTGTAGGAGAGGAAGGGCAGCACTGCGACAGGGGCTGGCTCTCCTCTAACCACAAGGGTAAAACCTGGGTCTCCAGTCTTTCCTGATTGACTCAAGCAGCAGTCCGAAAAAGGAAACTCAAAATAGGGGCAGTTGAGTTCAATTAAGAATGACAGTAACGCTCCACCCTCTATGTGTCAGTTCTTCTGCTGGGCACCTGGAGACACAGATGGAAACAGGCCCTGTCCAAAGAAGCTCACAGGCTGCTGAGGCAGAGTCCAGCCTGGTCCAACACATCTGTCGGCAGCCTCGGATGCTGTGTCCCCTGGCATGACAGGGTCAGCTCAGAGACTCTCCTAGGGGGCCAAGGTTTTAGCTCTTCAAACCATTTTTACACCCAGTTCCTCATTTGAATCTCACATTGTTGTGACAGAAAAGGAAACTGAGTCCTAGAAGATTAGAACAGCTTCAGGGAGGTCAGCCATGAGCAAGAGGCACAGCACTTCCTCTTTGGACCAATCACACTCCCAGCTGTTAGGAGTCTCCTAGGTCAGTGTTTTCTCCAAATATACTTGCATCAAAAGCACTGGAGGGAGAACTTGTTAAAATACAGATTCCCAGCCCTACCTCCAGAGAATCTGATTTAGTCCATCTGGGATGAAGCCCTTGAATTTGCATTCCTAACAAACTCCCAGGTAATTTTTTTTTTTAATATTTATTTATTTGGTTGCACTAGGTCTTAGCTGCAGCACGTGGGCCCCTTAGTTGCGGCAGGCGGGCGCCTTAGTTGTAGCATGCAAACTCTTAGTTGCGGCATGCGTGTGGACTCTAGTTCCCTGACTGGGTATCCAACCTGGGCTCCCTGCATTGGGAGCACGGAGTCTTATCCAGTGCACCACCAGGGAAGTCCCACTCTAGGTAATTCTGATGCTGCAAGTCCTTGAATCACATTTTGAATGGCACTGCCCTAAAGAAGGCCCCCTGAGGCCATCTCTTAGCTATCACTACCTGCTCCAGCCTTTCTCAACAATATCTATAACAAAATTTCCTCTTTCCATCCTTTGGATGTTTCAGCTGTAATAGAAACTGCAATCAAAAGTGGCTTTAATAATAGGAGAATTTTATTATCTTACATAACAAGAAGTCTGAGTAGATTCTGGGTTGGTTCATTAAGTAACGCAACAAGGAGTTACCTGGACCAGCTTCCTTCCAGTTACCCACTCTGCCAGATGACCCCTCCTCCTCTAGGAATCCATATGAGGAAACCAGAGAGCTAAGGTCTATCAGAGTGACAGTTATTCCTACACCTTAAAGCAAGGCTGTATAAAGAGAATGGGACAGGAGCCCCAGAGGCTGAAGAGGTAGGAAAATCCATGTGCAGTCACGGTTATGTTACTGAATGTGTTGGAGTTTTCATCTTCCTCTTCGGCTGAGGATTTCTTTCAGGAATATAGTTTCCCAGTTGGTTCTGTTTGCACGGTGGGGAGAAGTCCAAGGGCAGCCGCCTGGAATGAGGACTTGCTGACTGAGTAGGCAGGGGTTGGAGCAGGTGTTCTGGGAAAGCAGGGCAGTTTGCTGGCAGTGGCCATCCCCACCCTGCAGTGAAATGACTTCCAGGCCAGTTCGCTTGAGGGCTGTAGGGAAGGGTCAGTGAGCCTCGGCGGGGGGTGGGGGGTGGGGTGGGGGTGGGGATGGGTAGCACATGGCCGCGCAGAGGTGTGGGCTGCTCTCAGAACATGAGCACTTATAGCCCTGGGATTACTTTTCCTCCAGGAGTCAACCACAAAAAGAGTCCTACAGGCATGGAGTCCTGAGATTAGTCAATTGGATTCTGTTCTCCATGCCTCACCAAAGAAAAAACCTTTTGAATGGCAACAGATTAACAAAGTGCTGATTCAGCTACTGAATTTTTTCTCTGATTCTAATTTATTCAACAATAACGGAAATGAAAACGTTAACAAAAGCATCCATCTTCTTTTCCTTCCAGTTGGAGGACTCGCCTTTCCTTTCTCTCCCAGCCTTGAGGAGGAGGTTGTTTGCCAGCAGCTTCCCAAGGCACGGAAGCTTGGCTAAGGGCCCACTTGCTCTCAACCCAGCTCAGCTCTCCCCCAGCCTCTGACACACCCCCATTCGTTAACCACTGCTGTTCTGTCCCCTGGACTTCTCTTCGCACAGTGCATGGGGTAAATGTGGCCGATGTTCAGATTGCCTCTCACATCTCTTTTCTGAACCCCTGTCCCCACCACCATCCCAGTGTGCCTCACTGAATGCTAGAACCTTGAAATCTAAAAGCTGCTTGTCTCATGGTACCTTGCATCCTGGGTTCCACAGGTGACCTAACTTCACCAAGCAGATCCCTGCACTTGAGATTTGGAGGGGGAAAGTGAACACTGAGTTGGAGGCCAGGCTTCTTGCTCTTTCGGTGGACAAGTTTGGATATGGGAGTGTTAAAAACGTTTCCTTTTTGCTGTGGCTGTAGCAGAGGTCCCATGTTGGTCTTTGCCTTCCTGGGTGTCAGAAAGCAGGGTGGGGCATCCATTTTACTGTCTCATTACTCTCTGTAATCAACCTCCAAGGTCCAGCACAATGCCTGGCATATAGTAGCAACTCAGTAGATGAATACATGGAAGAAATTTGTGCTGTGATCACATTCTAAGAGTTACCTCTCCATGTAGATTTTTTTCTCATGTATTTTATTGGTATTATTAGTACATAAGGGCATGGATTGTTGCTGGTATCATAGAGGTAGGGAGTTCAGGATGCCATCATGCTGGGCTGGTGGGAAGGGGCTCCCCTCAAGTTGTGAGAGGTCCTAGGGGTGTTATTCAGAGCAGAACATTTGTGGGGGGGGGCTCTTTGGTTTGGAGTACACACTGGTAACCATGGATGTTTTCACTGTACAAGATGATATGGGCCCCAAAAGTGCTCTCACCCCAAGCTCTTTATAGGTAAGCTTTTGATGAATGTTGTTTTTCATTTACTACTTAATTATAATAAAAACAAATAACATAAAATATAGATGCAAAAATAACTCACATCCAACAGCACAAACTAACACAACACTGTAAATCAACTCTACTCTAATAAAAACTAATTTAAAAAAATAACTCACATCCAGAATTCAATGAAAACAGTGTTTTATTTATGTGGTTTCAGCGTCCACAGTTGTCCTACCAACTGCTGCCTATTACTCTCTCATCCCTTGTGCCTCTAAGGGAGCTCTTGTTCCAGTCACCTCTGCAAGCATTATGGTCAAACCCCACTGGTGGCTGGGTGAGTATCTTGGAGACACATCCCCAATTTTCCCTCCCATCCCCATGGTCCATTTGTGTGGCATTCCCACTGGTCTATCAGTTCAGGTTTAAGCACTTCACAGTTTAAATATCTATTATTCAATATGATTCCATCAAGTGGAAAAATAATTTAGCTGGAAATATAATCCCCTGTACCCTGACAAGAAGTACCCTATCTCTTAGTGTCCTCATCTCTTGGGGCCTCTCCACCATTCCACAGCCTTTCTTCCCCCAGGTACCCACACCCACTTAGAAACTGCCTTGTATTTGAGGCTGGGAGTGGCCTGCTTCTCTGAGGCAGTAAAAAAGTATCAGAGAAAAACAACTTGCCATTTGGGGGCTTCCTAGCTGCTAATATTTGTTCTGACATTTGTTTGGAACTGCCAGCTAAGAGTCCTTTGGTGAAACATTAAAATATCCTGAGGCAATATAGAATGAAAATAATCTATAAGAGTAGGGGTCTGAAAACGTTTTTTTTTTTTTTTCTTTTTTTAAGGCCATGCTGCGTGGCATGTGGGATCTTAGTTCCCCAACCGGGGATTGAACCCATGACCCCTCAAGTGGAAGCGTGGAGTCTTAACCACTGAACTGCCAGGGAAGTCCCTGTAAAGGGCCAGAGAGTAAATATTTTTAGCTTAGCAGGCCACAGTCTTTGTCTCTACTCAACTCTGCTGCTGTTGAAGAAATACACAAGACATAAGTGATGTCATAGGTTATGTCATAAATTATGTTGTAAGACATAAATGGTGTGGTCAGATTTGACCCAATGGCTGTAGTTTACCAACCCCTACACAAGAGAAATAGATCAATTCTAAGTGCATTGTGATCTTTTCAAATGTGCTCCATCTAAATGTCCTAATAGCTAATACTCAGCTTCATTTCTTGTTTTTTTTTAAATTTTTCTTCTTCTTTTCTGTTTTTTTTTGAACAAACCTTTGTGTCGAGGGTTGACTTTCAATAGATCTCAGCACAGCTTCATTTCTAATTCAAGTCTCATTTACTCATTTGTGAAGAACCACCAATAGCCAAGTCTTCAGATTATTAACATTACTAATTTTTCATCAAAAGAAGTAGCTAAATGAGACTTACCAGAAAATAAATGAACTGAAAGTCTCACTAGATGGGTAGGCTTGGGTAAGTTACAGCACTACTCTAGACCCCCGATTTTATCTCTAAGATTAGGCCGGTTCAATTTCGATTTCTCTTTTCTAAAAAACTCTCATTGTTTTTCACTTTTTTACTTAAAGTAATTCATGCCGAATCTAGAAAACAGAGTTAAGCACAAAGAAAATAAGAATTCCCCAAAACTCCAACATGAAGAGATAACAAGGGGCACTGGCACATGTCCTTTCTGTTTTCTATCAATTTAGTGACTCTAGTTTTCTGTCTACCCTTTCAATCATAAAAGTGGGAGCACACTAAACAGCTTTGTGATTTCAAATTTTCACTTAATGTAACATGAACATTTTTCCTGTTATGAAATATTTTTCTACAATATTGTATTAGCTGAAGAGTATTCTGTTACGTGGATGTACCATAATTCATTTAACTAAGCCCCCCCTTTTGTTGTAGGGCGCGGTCAGCTAACTGCCACGCAGCAGGAAGCTGAAGTAAGCTGAATCATCCTTCCTGTGGCCACTGCGCTTGCGCTAAGTATACTAATGAGGTTTTAAAGTAGCGACCTATCCGATGCTGGCTCACAAGTCGCACCATCGGCGAAAGCCAATCACAGAGCGACACATGTTCTTAATCCCTATATAAGCAGACTGCTATAGGATTGCGGTGTCTTCCTTCCATCTTTTCTTTAACTAAGCTGTGCTCCAATAAAGTGTGATACGAGAAGAATCTTGCGTGTGGCGACTCGTCATTCTGCTGGTCGGAGGCGGCTCGCCGCATTTGGTGCCGAAACCCGGGAACTTCGCGCCCTGCATGGAGGACCGGTTCAGAACTCGACACACGGAGTGAACCGTCGGATCAAGATCCGATCTGGGTGCCATCAAGACTGACGAGAATTGTTGAAGAAAACTTCAGAGAAGATGCTGAGCTGGATGTTCCTGATGATTCTTCCCTTGCTTAGGGCAGAGAATATGACGTTCTGGGGAATTAGCCGGACCTGGCCAGTTCCCATGCCGATTCACTCTCAGAGCAGAGTTCTTCCAATATTTTATTCCACTAGTTGTGAAATGAATACGGCCTGTACCCAGCCATTGAATTATGACTGGGCACCGTATAATGCCAGTGATTTTATTTTGAATCGAAGTCTTTGTATTAGTTGGAATTCCACAAAGGATTGTATCCTTTTGGCCAGGATAACCTTGACCACTTGGAACAATCCACTTAGAAATAATTTGGTTCCATTGAATATGTTGAATGAAGCTTTGAGCAAGATAACTCAAGGCCACACTTCAGGTTCAGGTATAGGGAATTCCAGTGAAAATGAGATGAATATTACCACTTTAGTTTTGGAACATACAGGGATAGTTCCTTTAAGAAATAATGCTTCTGATAAAACAAGTGCCAACAGGACTGTTGTCGCCCCCTATTGTGAGCCAGTCACATCAACACCCCCAGTCTTTACCCCTTGTCAGGGGGGAACTTACGCTAAGTATGAACTTAGTTCAGGCTTTCAATTTTCCCCTGATTTAAAGTCCTATATGGGAAGAAAGGAAAAAGGAAATGATACTAATGAGACAAAAGGAAATGATAGTACAAAGTGGTATTTTGAAGGATGGCCATTTTATTCTTGGTTATTAGTTAATGAGGCAGGAGTAGGCATGGATATTTCTGCTTTGGCCACTTTACAGATGCCCTGAATAGGAGTGCAGAGATTGGAGAATTCCTAAAGGGAAACTGGTCTCAAGAAGCTGAACGGATGATATTTAAGCAAAAGATTCAGATTATGCAACTGAATGCTACCAAGCTGGAACCCGTTACCTTTGGAGATTTTACCTCTTGGCTCTCTTCTGCCTTTTCCTTCTTTAAAGAGTGGGTAGGGGTGGGGATCTTTGGGCTCTGCTGTATATTTGGGATTATAATATGTCTCTGGTTGGTCTGTCGCATGCGCGTCAGGGCACATCGAGATAAGGTCCTACTCACTCAAGCACTTTTGGCTGTTAGTGAAGGTGATTCTCCCGCAGCCTGGATCTCCGTCCTAAACAATTCGAATGGATTGCCCTTGCACGGAGAGGCCCTGTTGCCATTGCACCTCTATAGGGAATCAAAACTTATTCTGAGTCAGCCTTTGCACCCTGCAGCCCTTGTTGGCATTGCACGCAGGAAGGTGTCTCAGACATGCCAACGGAAGGCTGCCCTCGAACAGTGAGCACATCATGAGGTGAACACTTGTACGGGCTACATTCTGCTTGGTGATTCTAGTAAATAAAAAAGGGGGAGATGTAGGGCGCGGTCAGCTAACTGCCACGCAGCAGGAAGCTGAAGTAAGCTGAATCATCCTTCCTGTGGCCACTGCGCTTGCGCTAAGTATACTAATGAGGTTTTAAAGTAGCGACCTATCCGATGCTGGCTCACAAGTCGCACCATCGGCGAAAGCCAATCACAGAGTGACACATGTTCTTAATCCCTATATAAGCAGACTGCTATAGGATTGCGGTGTCTTCCTTCCATCTTTTCTTTAACCAAGCTGTGCTCCAATAAAGTGTGATACGAGAAGAATCTTGCGTGTGGCGACTCGTCATTCTGCTGGTCGGAGGCGGCTCGCCGCATTTTGTTAAGTTTTTTTTCCAGTTTTTTGTTTCTATAAACTTCATTGCAACGGACATCTTTGTAGAGAAAGCTTTGCACACCTTTGTGATATATTTCCCTAATTATATTTCCCTAATTCTTGTAACTTTTAACACTTTTTCATACGTTCAGCAGTTATTCCATGTTTGACCAACAGAGGGCATTTAAGGCTTTCCTTCTCAGGGCAAGACCACAGCCATTTCTACAGTATACAACAACAAAAATAGTGGTTTTATTGTGAAGAATGATTCAATTTTGGATGTTCAGTAATAATCAGCAAACTCCAAAGGGAGAATCAAAGTCATTTATTTTTCTGTCTAGCCAGAATCACCCCCCCGCCAAAAAAAAACCCTCAAATGATGAGCTTTGTTAGGACTTAAACCCAAAATGAATAAAAATGATCTTTTGCTCAGAATAACAAAGTGACTGGTCTGCTTTATGCAAAGGTCTAAATTCCCTGCAGAAGACTGTTGGGTAGTGACAAACAATCAGGAAAGGGAACTCAATGCTGAAATTACTGACCTTGCCAGAGAAAAGCTCAGACAGCCCCCAGGATCAGTAGCTCCCTAGAAAAACAAATTTTGGGGCAACACTGAATGCAGTCCTGCCTAGACTATTACTTACCCATCACCTACTAAGCCAGGTTGTCGTAGGTAATACTATAGGTTTTGTTAGATAAGCTTGAAATAACTGTTTTCTGTACATTTTTCTTGATTTTCACCAAGACCATAAATTCCCAAGGGCAGCAATCTGCCTATACTTCTTAGCAAATTACTAAGTACAAGGGAGGTATTTAAATAGTTGTCACTCAATGCTAATGACAAGTTTTTATTCTAGTATAAAGATGATTACTGAGAGGGAGAGTGGTGGTTAAGGGTGTAGGCTCTGGAGCCAGGTTGCCTGTATTTGTATTCTGATCCCGTCACTTACTAGCTGGTCTAGAAAGCTGGTACTGCCTCCCAAGCCAATGTCTATAAAATGCAGGCAGTCACAGTACCTACCTCAGATGGTGATTTTGAGAATTAAATGAGTTTAAACATGTAAACTCAGGCACAGGATCTAGACAATGAGAAGCTGTTGATAAATGTTTCTAGAATGATTACGTGGCGACTAAGATTTTTTTCTCTCATTTAAAAATTCTCTGATTCTTCATGGATGATGCTCTCTCCAGCCTCCTCCTGCAGCCACTGAGGACGCCAGCCTCTCCCTGGCTCCACAGGCTCACCCGCTGGCTATAGCCATGGCTGTGCTGGCCCTGGGCAGCTCTCTGATCTTCACAGGCAACACATCTACCCTGGTCCCTTACTCCGTTATCGATTTTTATTTAATTTTAAAAAATATTTATTTATTTTGTTTTTGGCTGCGTCGGGTCTTAGCTGCGGCACTTGGGATCTGCAGTGCGTGGGCCCTTCCTTGCGGCACGTGGGCTCCAGACTGTGCAGGCTCAGTAGTTGTGGCGCGCAGGCTTAGTTGCCCCGCGGCACGTGGGATCTTAGTTCCCCAACCAGGGATCGAACCTGCGTCCCCTGCATTGGAAGGCGGATTCTTAACCACTGGACCACCAGGGAAGTTCCCCAGTTACCAATTTTTTAATTTTACTCCAGGCATCTTTCATTTGTTTGGCAGGAATTCCATTTGATTCCATCAAATCACATCATCTCACAAATATAGTCATCTTCCTACAGGTCTTCTAAGATGTCACATGGAACAGAAATGCTTTGCTTCGCAGGGCTCAAGAGAAATGTGCTCAGACCAGAAAGAAGGCTTTGTGAAGGAGGGAATGTCAACAGGGAGGGAGATATCACAGCATCTGCTTCTCCGGGCCAGTTGTGCAGTGGTTTCTTCTTTCCTGAGTCAGCTGTTTTTGTGCGGTGGTTCTCTGCCCTTTTCCTATTCCAATACATTCCCACTCATGACAGTGGAGTCTCCAGGGGTGGGCAGGCGTAGGGAATAAAAATCCTTATGTTCACCTAGGGGCGAGTATTGGAGTCAGGATGGGTTACAGTTTAGAAATGTCCTCGCCTCCCATTCTGATAGGCTCTAGAGGGATATGTGACCTCCTCCCTACAATGCTGGTAACATAAGACTAACACAGGAAATAAGCAAAAAACCAAAACCAAAAACAAATTATGCTATGCTGAAGCTGATTTTATTGCTATCTGGAGGCTGGAGCAGCAGTAACTAGAGCAGTAACAAGAAATGGGACTTACAACAGCTGAGCCCTTAACAGGGCTGGGATTTCCCAGGGAGAGGGGAGAGGGGATTAGGTTTCTGGGCATCTGGAAGAAGCAGAAAGCAGAGTGTAAGGAGACAGGGAAGAGGTGTACTGTTCACAAGGGGGTGGTGAGGCTACATTGCAGACAGAACAGTTTACATGTAATGTGCGAGGCATCGGAGAATCAAAGAAGGTTTCTGAACAAAAGAGTGACTTAAGACACAGTGCTGAACAAAGGATTGATGTGGCAGCAGTGTTAATTTTCAGTTGAAGGGAACACGGCTAGGGGCGTGGAGCGGAAAGAAGGATACTAGAGTCAGGCTTAGATACCAGGTCACCACTGTGGTAGTAGCTGAGGGGCCTTGTGTACGTGGCTTGACCTGGCTGAGCCTCTGTTTCTTCATCTGAAAATGATATGTTAGAAGTTTCTGTCTGGGAGGATTAATCATTTACCAAATATTTTACTAGGTTCTTACAATGTGCCAGACATTCTGCTAGGTGTCAGGGGTACAAAAATGGACAAGAAAAGACATAGTCTCTGTCTTCCAGGAACTTACCATCTAGTATAAGAGATAGACAATTTAAGAAGTTAAGAAACATTAAAAACTGCAAAGTGTGATAAGGTGATATTGTGAATAAGGCAGGCAGGAAGGGGATCAGGGAAAGTCTTTCTGAGGAATTAGAATTTATGGAGACCAGAGAATTGAGAAGGAAAGAGAAGAACAGGATTCTGAGACAAAAGGATGGTAGCAGGTCTCTCTGAAATAAATTATAGCAAAAACTTCACTAAGAAATTATGATGTATAGAGGGGAATATCTAAAATACAGCAACTGAAGAAACTGGTTTATCAGATCATTATCTGATAGGTCTTATTGCTTCTCAGAAATTACAGTAATGAAAACATGTAAACTACCAGTGCTTCACATTTAAAGCTTTTATTTTGAAAAATAAAATACAAAAGTCATCAAGTTGTAAATGTATGTGGTAATTCCTCAACTTCTCAGAAACAATACAATGAATTATTTAAATAATTAAGATATTTAATATTATCCACATCAATACATTTAAACAGGTACAAGTGTTCTACAAAACATTAGAACATGTACAGACAACCTATTCCAAGATGAAACTACCCAATTTTGCTTACAGAATCCCATCTTTAAACCCTCCCCTTGAAAACAAAGTTTGGAATCTGGTAAGAAAAGATAAGGACCAGAGCAGTTTTAAGAGAAAGCACACATCCTCTCTGGGCTCCTTCTCCACAGGCCCGTGCACGTAATCAAGAGCACTGTACTCGGGAAGAAGCAGGTCACTCAGGAGGGTCCGAATGTGTGCTGACATCCCACCCTCTCAGTGTGAAGAGACTGGCAAATGAGAAGGAGATGCGGGCCATGGTACCTATACTCCACTGATCTCAGCAGGGGACAGCCAGTCCTAGAAACAGCCAGTCCTAGAAACTTCTCTGCTGCTGAAAAGGCAGCAGTCTTCCCTAGGGCAAACAAACAGAATGTGTTACAGGTATGCAGTCAGTTTGTTCTCCCCTGCATGACACCGCCTCCTTTCCAGCTGTGGGCCTGGCACAAGCCAGGTAGACAGGTAGGGGGATGGACCATTATGAGAACAGCTACCTCAGGACTACCAGAGAGGCACACTCTCCCTCAGTCTGGGATGCTTTTAGATGCCTGCCAGTAGCTTCGATGTGCAACACAAAAGGATGGCAGCCAAAGCAAGGGCTGTTCCTGCCCATTTCTAAATGACTGCAACTGTCATCTGCAATTGAAGCTACTGCAGGGGCACTGACAGGGACGTCAAATGTCCAGGGGTCGAACATGCTGACTCAGTATGAAAAAGTGGATACTGAGATTCTTTATAGGAAGCTTTAGGAAACACAGTGACTGTCGTTCATATGCCAAAGGGATCCAAAAGACAAGAGAAAGACTATGATTTGTCTTGAGATGCTTTGATGTCTTCCTAGCTTCTCCCGAGTCCTTCTCTCATTGCACGTGGGCACCTACAAGCCTCGATAAGCAAACAAGGATGAGATGCTGCTGTGGAGGCCACTCAAGGCTGGAGTCCGCTGACACTGCATTCTGTCTTGTAAAACGGCTGGTCAGTAATGAATCCCTGTATGCATGTTTCCAGGAGGGAATTTATCTATACTTTTTTTTTTTTTTCGGTACGTGGGCCTCTCACTGCTGTGGCCTCTCCCGTCGCGGAGCACAGGCTCTGGATGTGCAGGCCCACGTGCCCAGCCGCTCTGCAGCATGCGGGATCCTCCCGGACCGGGGCATGAACCCACGTCCCCTGCATCGGCAGGCGGACTCTCAACCACTGCGCCACCGGGGAAGCCCTATCTATACTTTTGAAAGTATTTTTGAATAAAAAAAATTATCCAAGGCCTGATAACGGCTGTTATACCTGTATGCCCATCGAGTTGAAGTCTACATTTAGCATTTGCTTCTTAGCAAAAAAGGCAATCATAATTCCTAAAACCTATGAATATTAACTCACTGCCATCCGTGATTTTGACATGGCATAGCAGCATTCATGTGTTTTTTCTATCTATAATCTATTAGCACACAGCAAGTCATAAAAACCTCTTATTCAAATCAAATTATTCAACCTCAATTTTCGCAGCAGTAGAAGAGAAATAATATCACCTACTTGCCAGAGTGGTTTGAAACTTGAATGAAATCATTCATATATGTATGTATATGAATAATATATATATTTATTATAGATATCATATAATATATCCTATATCATATATATACTATATATATATATATGATGCTTGGTATTTTACACCTGGTATGGAGTACACACTCAATACATGGTTATTATATAAAATAAAAATAAAACAGCAAACAAAACTATAAGAAAAAAACAGATTTTATTTTTTACTTTTTTATAATAGGTTTTCTTTTCATTTATTTTAGTATTTTATTTTATTTTACTTTATTTAAGTTTTTTCCCCACACTGCACGGCTGTGGAACCTTACTTCCTCGACCAGGGATCAAACCCTGCCCCCTGTAGTGGAAGCACGGAGCCCTAACCCCTTGGCTGCTAGGGAATTCCCAGGAAAAATCATATTTTAAAGAAAGCTTTTCAAGTTCCAAATGATCTAAGGCATAACCAAAATATTCAGAGCAAAACAGAATCTTAAGAACGTGTGGGATAGGGGTGTGAGGTCTGAGCAGCCATGTCAGGAGGTCTAGGTTCAGAAACCAGCTTTGCCACTAATTGGCTGGTATCCCTGGACATGCACCTGATGATTACTCAGATAGAAAGGGCTGATAAGTCCTGCTCCACACTGTAGCCTTTAACTACAATGAGACAACACAGGTTACAAACATTAAGACAGCATAATGCATTAACATCAGCAAGGTTGAAAAACCAACCAGGCAACTCCCGAAAATATTAGCGCAAAAACATCTGCACATCCAGCATACAGAGGAAGCAGTACAGGGTGGTGAAAGAATCCCCGGCTGGATGTCAGGAGACGGTGCTCTTTAGCCTTGGGTTTTTCCAACCTATGATGTGAACTTGACAAATCCTCTCTCTAGGATCAGTTTCCTTATCAGTAAACAGGTGGTTGAGGTTGATGGCCTTCAGGTTTCTTTCAGCTAAAATATTTTATAGTTTTAAACCCCTCCTCATACTGAAAATAATAACTAACACTGTTTGAGTGCTTACTATGTGCCAGCCTTCTGGCAGACATTATCATGGTTAATTCTACCACTCTCTTATTAACATCGTCCTCATTTTACAGATGCAGAAACTAAGACACAGAGAAGTTAAGTAACTTGCTCAATGCCACACAGAGCCAAGATTCCAAAGCAGGTGAACTGACCCCAGGGCTGTGCCCTCCACCTGCTGCGCTGCCTCCCGAGAGCCTAAGCAGTGAAACCCAAAGACCCAGCAATGTCCCCAACCTCACCTCAAGTATGCAAGAGGTTCCTGGCTCTGTTATTCCACTTGCTCAGTCTGTGGAAGGAAGCAAAAGATGTTTTAACGTTGGTTAGCATGAGAAGTGACTGCTCTTGTCAAAATATCAGGTGTAGCTTGCAGGCTGTGATCAGAGACTTTCTAATGAATTCCGTCTGCTACTGTTGTATAATAAAGAAGATGACTGGCCTTTGGCTCTCGTTCCTGGTAGGGAGACTCTAAATCCTTGGAATTTTCCAGGTAACAGGAGTGTCTTTGTTATTCATGAGCCCCTTAGATCATACCTGAGTTTCTGCTAAGAGATGAGATGACTCAGGATGAGGGCTGGTCACCAGGAAGACCAACCTGTGATTTGAGGGTTGGGGCTCTGAGCCAGCCCAGCTTCTGGGAAGGGGACTATGACTGGTGATTGAGTTCAATTCCATGCCAATGAGTCAATCAATCATGCCTATATACTTAGACTTCAGTAAAAACTCTGGATGCCGAAGTTCAGTGGAGCGCCCTGGTTGGTGATCACGCTGACGTGCTCTGAGGGAGAAGTACACTGATTCCACAGGGAATGGGCACAGAAACTCTGAGTCTGAGACTCTTCCAGACCTTGTCCTATGTGTCTCTTCATTTGGTTGGTCTTGAATTGTTTCCTTTATAACAAAACTATATATTTTTTTTTTTGGCCACACCGTGTGGCTTGCGGGATCTTAGTTCCCCCACCAGTGATCGAATCCGGGCCCCCGGCAGTGGAAGTGCAGAGTCCTAACCACTGAACGCCAGGGAATTCCCAAGACTATAATCTTAAGTATAGCACTTTCCTGAGTTTTGTCAGAATTCTAGCTAAATGTAATCCTGAGAGTTCTGTGGGCTCCAGTTTTCTCATGTATTAGACGTTAAATAAAAGCCTTTTATAGGCTTTTTTCTAGTATGTGTGTGATACATTAAATGAAACTAACCAGAACGGGGCTTGAAGTGCCTATGTTAAGTCTTTTGCCCAATTTTTTATTACCTTTTCCTTATTTATTTGTAGGAATTCTCTATACTGATGAATCTTTTGTTTCAAAAATTTCCCCCCCTTAAGGTGTCCTTTTTTACTGTCTTTATGATGCTTTCTAATAAGTAAATGTTCTCAATTTTAATGTAGTCCAAATTATCCATTTTAAAATTAATGATCCATAAAAAGAAACAAAATTGAGTTATTTGTAGTGAGGTGCATGGACCTAGAGTCTGTCATACAGAGTGAAGTAAGTCAGAAAGAGAAAAACAAATACCGTATGCTAACACATATATATGGAATCTAAAAAAAAAAAAAATGGTTATGAAGAACCTAGGGGCAGGACAGGAATAATGATGCAGATGTAGAGAATGGACTTGAGGACATGGGGAGGGGGAAGGGTAAGCTGGGACGAAGTAAGAGAGTGGCATGGACTAATACAGACACTACCAAATGTAAAACAGATAGCTAGTGGGAAGCAGCCGCATAACACAGGGAGATCAGCTTGGTGCTTTGTGACCACCTAGAGGAGTGGGATAAGGAGGGTGGAGACGCAAGAGGGAGGAGAAATGGAGATATATGTATATGTATAGCTGATTCACTTTGTTATAAAGCAGAAACTAACACACCATTGTAAAGCAATTATACTCCAATAAAGATGTTTAAATAAATTAATTAAATTAAATTAATGATCAGTAGTTTTTATAACTCACTTAAGAAATCCCTCTCTTTTAAGGTCATGAAGATATTCTCCTTTATTGCCTCCTAGAAGCTTTATTATTTTGCCTTTCACATTTAGGCCTATAACCAACCTGGAAATGATTTTTATGTATGCTGCGAAGCAGGGGTGTCCCTTTAGTTTTAGTCTCAAATTCCCTTTCTTGACTCCTTCAGACTTACTATGCAAAACAGCCTTTGGATTTGACATTTCTTCAAGACTCTCCCTCTTGGATTATTCTCTGGCTCCAGTTACCATAGCCTGTAAGTGAGTGACAACTTGTTCACGAATCCATCCAGGTTTCTGGCACATCTTGCCCAGCCAAGGCTCAGGGCCCCTGTGCCCCTTTGTCTGCAGAAGTTGATCAGAGTCTTTTGGACAGATAAAGAGTTCCTCTGAGAAGATCTTTTTTTTTCCTCTGACTCTTGAGGCCTTATTTCAATTTCTCACACATAAAAGTAATTCAGTAGACATTTTTTAAATAAATGAATGAATGGATGGATTAAAATTAAATATATGTTAATAAGCATATACCATGAAAGTAGTTTAAAATACTCAAGTAATATGTATCAGTTATTGATGGTTGTTATGAGACAAGGATCTGAGGAGACAGAGCCTTCAATCCTGGTGTGAGACACAGCTGCTCTTACAGAGAAGCCCATGTGCTCTAGGCTTGCTTTAGGCAACACGACTTCACACAATCTGTGAGGTTCCCCTCAACCCAGATCCGGAACACTTTTAGAAACTGAGTTCAGAGCTGGGTCTTCATTTCCTATTAACAAGCTAATCACTGATAGCAGCAGCCTGGAGGCAACATGTATTATCACCATGCTGGACAGGGAAGTCTCCTGCTGGACTCAGGCTGTAGTCATTGATTTCTTCCCACTACTACATAGGAATGGCAGGTGATGCGCTCATGCAGGACACTCTGGGCTACTCTAGGCCTGTCGGCCATAACGTCACCTATTTCTCTTCAACTCAAGAAACAATATTGGAATCCAAGTAAGTGACAGTGTGACATTACAAGGAGAACTCTGGATCTGTTTTAATTAATTTTTTAAAAAGTAAAAGTTATAAACTTCAAACTCATACCATCCATTCCCAACTTGGGGGACTTAGCAGTTGAGGGTCAATGGCTGTGTGTATAATGTATTCACAAGTCTTCTAGGCTCCAAATGAGAAAAATGAAAAGGCCATGGATGTATATGTAATAAGAACAAAGGGTGGCTATACATTTTTATTTCAAGTTAGGTATCAGAAGCCTGGAGCAGATTCACCAAGGCAGGCTCCTTATATGTGGAATACTGTGTGGCTTGTGGGCGACCTCAAGCAATCAGATTTTAGTTATCAATAAAGTATTTCCCTACTCTTGGAAGACACGGAGCCCTCTGAAATTCAAACTGTGTTAAATTGTTAAATTTAACAAGTCTGTTTAACACAGATTGTTAAAACCAACAATTACCAGAAGCCAGTCTTTCTTTCTTTTTTCTGTTTTTTAACATCTTTATTGGAGTATAATTGCTTTACAATGGTGTGTTAGCTTCTGTTTTATAACAAAGTGAATCAGCTATACATATACATATATCCCCACATCTCCTCCCTCTGGCGTCTCCCTCCCACCCTCCCTATCCCACCCCTCTAGGTGGTCACAAAGCACCGAGCTGATATCCCAGCAGAAGCCAGTCTTTCTACCACCAGCACATAGATTTATCTCTTTGAAAAGATTACTTCAATGCAAGAGCCCATCTTATTGTATATCAAGAGGAGGAAGCAGACACAGTACCTGAGGTTTTCCTTTAAGAAATTCAGGTAGCTGAAATTCTCCTTTATAGACCTGGAAAAACAAAGCCAAGTATGAGTTTAAGGAAACAGGTACTGTCATCATCACTTTGGGATGCTTGCAAGGACTGATAGTGGATGGGTTCACTGCTTCATTTTTGGCAAGTTTTAGAACGGGAAGGAAGCCCGTCAGTGCAGAAGCAGCCTGAGTTGAGGACTGAGTGAAATCCCTATTCACTCTGACCCCACTTGCTCTACTTTTGCCTGGGTGCTCCCAACTTGTGGGCTGGCTGGGAGAGGGCGTAGAGTCTCTGAAGAAGAAAGAAAAGCATCCTAACATTCCAAGTTCCAATCATTTTAGCTGAGAGAGAAAGCAAGCCCAAGCCTTCTCTCTCCAGCAACCAACACAGAATTCACATAATTTAGGAATAGGCTCCTCCTGATTTCCTTCTGACATCTCCAACCTTACAACTCTGGATTTAATTCAGCTTTACTTTTCTTAATGTACCCAATATTCCCATAATAATTTGAATATTAGGTGGTTCTTAAAATGATATATACTTTTAACCTTGTAAAATCTTATAATTAAAAACTTACTCTTTTCAACATATAAAAGTATGTTTCTAATAGCAGCAATAATTAGGAAATAGTTTTTTAAAAGGTGTGTAAGATGTTTTCATAGAAAACTATAAAATATTATTGAGAGAAATTTAAGACCAAATAAATAGAGAGACATACCACTTTCAGGGATTGTAACATTCAACATAGTAAAGCTGTCCATTCTCCTCAAAGGATTTCCAATAAAAATTCTAGCATGCTTTTTTGGGGTAGGGGTAGGGGTAGGGGTAGGGGTAGGGGTAGGGGTAGGGATAGGGGTAGGGGTAGGGGTAGGGATAGGGGTAGGGGTAGGGGTAGGGGTAGGGGTAGGGGTAGGAATAATTTCAAGCTGATTGTAGAAGTTTTATGGAAATGCATAGGGCCAAGAATAATCAAGGTAATCTTAAAAAGAACAAAGTGGAAGGACTTATTCTATCATAATAGAATATTATACACCTATACATACAAAAAACATAGCTATAATCAAGACGGTAAGGTTTTGGCATGAGGATAGACAAATATATTAATGAAACAAAATGAAGAGTCCAGAAACAGACCCCCATTTAGAGATAACTGGTTTATGACAAAGGTGGCACTGCAGAGCAGTACAGTTAGAACGAATAAATAAATGTGTTTATCTATATAATGATATGCCATACTGCAATTTTAAAAATGAACTACTACTAAACCAACAATGTAGATGAATCCCAACACATAATGATGAGGAGAAACAAGCCAGATCTCCAAAAATAATATACTATTGACACATGTCTCCATTTAAAACTTTTAAAGCTCAAAAATAGGCAAAACAACTCTGATGTTAGAAATCGGGATACTGTTTACTCTGGGGAGGAACAGGGTGGTGGTGATTGGCAGGGGGATGAGAGAGGCTTCCAGCGTGCTGGTAGTTTTCTGTCTTGATATGGGTAGCGATTATAAAGATGTGTTCATTTTGTGATCATTTATTGAGCTATGACTTGGATACTTTTCTCTATGTATGTTACACTTCAATAACAAAACAAGCCAGTAGCTTAGGAATTTACTACCCTCGCTCTGTCTTGCTCTCTCTTTCACACACACATACACACACACTTTAAGTGCAAAGATGTTTGTTTCAACACTGTCAACAACAGAAAAAAACTGGGAACTATTCATATCAATCAAGAGTGAAGAAAGTCTCCATCAGCTACAGTTTGATAACTGCTGGACTCGAGAAACTATAGGAAGAAACTATGGATTGTCATTGGGAAGAGAGTCACTGGGTAGCCCCTCAGAGCACAAAGAAATCCTCTAAATGGTGAATACTAAAGCCTACAGACCTAAAGGATTTTTACTTGGTCATAAGATGACTGATCCACTTCTAAAAGTAGCAGTATTCCTTCTGAGATTGAGAGAATAAATGTACTGTTTTCCTGTCTCTTTCTCTGCAATTTCTAAAACCTGGTCTATTCTTTAGGGTCTCTGCTACAGTTCTAGGAAGGCTAAATTAAAGCAGAGAGAAGAGGCTTATGCATAAGATATTTCTTTAGATATGCATCACACTGGAAGCTGAGGTGAGTGCAGGATAACAACAATGCAGCTGCTAGGAGTGCCTCGAAACCTTCATACCCTCAAAGAGTCCCAGGTCACTGGAGGGTTGGCCTAACTGCTCCCTGAAGAAGCTGCATGTCAGAATCCTGTTTGCTTTACCCGAGCACCACAGTCCAGAGAGTGTTCCAGCTTTCTTCATTTCCCCCCAGTTTTACTGAGATATAATTGACATATAACACTGTATTACTGTTCCAGCTTTCTGATGTAGGAAGTGTATGTGTATCATGTTAACACTGACTTCCACTGTGCCTGTCTGTACTATCTGTGGGACAAGCAGACACTATATCCAAAGCAGGGGCTCAAGCCATTAGAATAGGTTTTTTGTTTTTGCTTTTTACCAGATTCTCAAGTGTCTTTCCTTCTCCCTCTATTCAGGGAACTGAGTCCCAACCCCCATCCTCCAAGTCTCTAAGCATAAGCTGCTCAGGCCTAGGGTCCTGTGCCTTGGCTCCTTTACCGAACCAGAACAAGTTTGTTTGCCCCAGTGCCTCTTCCAGTGTTAGTGGGTTTGGTCCCTAAGAAACTTTTCTTATATTCCTCACATCCTCTCAGAAACCAACTCTCCTCTCTCTTAGCTAGCCTCTTCTGCTAGAATTCAAGCAGAAGGTTCAACGCAAGCCCATGGGGTCATACAGCTAGTTAGCGGCAGAGTGAGGCTCAGAAGGCCCTGGCTCAGCACTCTCCCATTATACCACACTCTTTGCATTTTACTACTATTAGCAAATCTGTTAAATTTTCCCTTCTCTTTTTGGTTTGTTGTAAGGCATGACAGAATATACGAGTGGGAACATTAAATATTATAAGTGTCTTCCAGAAATCAACAGTTCCAGAGAGGTAAGGCTTATATGAAAGGGGGGAAAAAACCAAAACCTTAAATATGTGATGTTACAAATGTAATAAAAAAAAAGGGTGGGGGGAGTTCAGGATAAGACATCAGACAAAAGGCTCAATCAAAAAATAAGTGGGAAGCTGTCTCCTCTCATTATCCTTTAGGGAAAAAATGCTTCAAAAGTTAGGAACTACAGTACTGACAAAAAGAACACTTTCTACTGACAAAGCAGTTCCTATTTAGTGCAGGAAACCAAGTACGGCAAAGTTAGGAGTGGAATTTCCTCTGGCTAAAGGAACAGTGTTTCTGGACATACTAATCTCTGGTACTAATGAACTGAGGATTTTGCTAGACAGAAATGAGCTAGGCAGTCAGAATCCAAATGCTCGTACAGAGCCCTCCCACCTCAAGCACTGAAGAACAACAAGGAAACAAAAGTAGGCTTCTGATTTAGAGGGTGCATTGGCAATAAAAATAATACGAACAGCAGCTAAACTTTATTATCTTCTCTGCATCAGGTTAGTGTTGAGCATGCGTTTCACATTTATCACCTTATCGAATCCCACAATCTCCTGAGGGAGGTATTATTCTCTTTTTACAGATGAAGCAACTGAGGCACAGAGAAATTAATTTGTCCAGTGTAGTGAAATGGGAGGCTACTAAGTACCATGATGGGGCTTAGATTTTAAAAGGGTCATCCTAATTGCTCTGTTTAGACTGTAAAGGGCCAAGGACAGAAGTGCGGAGGCAACAGCAGTAATCCAGACAAGACAGGATGACAAGGAGGCAGCGGTGGAGGTGGTGAGAAGTGGTACGTTTGTGGATTTTCTTTTCCTAATCATGTCTAGATTTCCTAACAGACTGGATGTGGAATGTGAGAGAGCAAAGGGGAGTCAAGGATGACTCCAAGGCTTTTGGCCTAAGCAACTACCAACTGGAAATATGAAGTTGCCATCAACTCAGCTGGGAAAGGTCCTGGATATAGCAGATTTTCAGGCGTTCAATTTCAGAAATGTTAAGCTTCAGATGTCTATTAGACAATAAATGAAAATGTCAAGTAGCCAGTTAGATATACAAATCTAGGGTTCATGGAAGAGGTCTGGGCTGGGATCTATAAATTTGAGAATCATCAACTTATAGATGGTATTTAAAACTTGATACCTGATACCTGGGTTATCCAGGTGCTCAGGGTAGAGAGAGAAGAGCAGAGAACTTAAGACTGAGATATGGGGGCATTCTAACATTAAGAGGTCAGAGAGAAAAGGAAGAATCAGCAAAGAAGACTGAGAAGAGGTCACCAATGACACAGAAGGAAAAATGTAAAAAGTGGTGTCTAGAAGCCAGGTGAAGGAAACATATCAAGGAGGGAGTAATCAACTGTATCAAAAGAGGCTGGGAGACAAGATGATAACTGACCATTGGCTAAGCAGTGTGAAGGTCACTGTGACTTTGACAAGAGCAAATTAAGTAGAATGGTAGTTGTGAAATTCTGACTGGAGTGAATGTAAGAAAAAATAGAGGGAGTGGAACTGGAGACAGGAGTACAGAAAACGAGCTTTTAAGTAAAGGGAAGCAAAGAAATGGAATGGCAGTGGCAGGGCACCTGGCATAAGTGTAGGGTGTGTGTGTGCGTGTGTGTGTGTGCGTGTGTGTGTGTGTGTGTGTGTTAAGATAGAAGAATTAAAGGCATATTTGTTTGTTGATGGGAAAGATTCTGCTGGAATGCAAAATGTGATGATATAGGAAACAAGGAGATGGGCTTGGGTACACAGGGGAGGAAACGCCTTTGGATAGGAACACGTTCAGACGTTCACTTCTGTTACACAGACTTTCTATTATGACAGATGAGGATATTAGGTCGTAATACTTCCCTTCCCCTAGTCTCTCAAAAATTATACAATAATTTTTGTTTAAAGCCACATTCTGTAAGTTTTCATTATTTTGACAATATAAATATCACAGTTAGATTTTCTTACACAATTTGTGCTGTTTTAGCTAGAGTTAGTAATTGCCTCATATACTTTTTAAATAATAGACTTTATTTGTAGAGCAGATTTAGGTTTACAGAAAAAGTGAGTTGAAAGCAGAGTCCCCATATACTTCCTCTCCGTCTCCTACAGTTTTCCCCAATTATTAACATCCTGCGTTACTGTGGTACATTTGTTACAATTAACAAACCAGCATAGATATACTGTTATTAACTGAAGTTTTAGTTTGCACTAGGGTTCACTCTCTGTGTTGTACTTTCTATGGGTTTTGACACATGTATCCATCATTACAGTAGCACACAGAATAGTTCCACTAGCATAAAAATGCCCTGTGCTCCGTCTATTTAGCCCTCCCTACCTTCTCCCAATCTTTTTACTATCTCCATAGAGCTGGAATCATACAGTATGCAGCCTTTTGATTGGCTTCTTTCACTTAGTAATATGCACTTAAGGTTCCTCTATGTCTTTTTGCAACTTGATAACTCACTTCTTTTAATCACTGAATAATGTTCCATTGCCTGGATATTTATTTACCCATTTACCTACTAAAGGACATCTTGGTGGCTTACAAATTACAAGTTGTAGAAATTATGAACAAAGCTGCTGTAAACATCTGTGTACAGGTTTTGTGTGAACATAAGTTTTCAACTCATTTGGATAAATACCAAGGAATGTGATGGCTGGATTACAAGGTAAGTGTATGTTTAATTTTATAAGGAACTGCCAAGCTGTCTTCCAAGTGGCTGCACCATTTTGCATTCCCACCAGCAATGTATGAGGTTTCTGTTACTCCACATCCTCACAATGATATGGTGGTGTCAGTGTTTTGAATTTTGGCCATTCTACTAGGTGCGTAGCGGTATCTCATTGCTTTAATTTGGATTTTCCTAATGACATACAATGTTGAGCACCTTTTCATATGCTTAGCTGCCATTGGTATATTTTCCTTCAGCAAGGTGTGTCTATTCAGATCTTTTGCCCATTTTCCCCATTTTCGCTTTCTTTCTTTTTTTTCAATTGAGGCTTATCCCCATGGGGGCCTGGTGCACAATGGCTGCAAACAGCAGCCTCCTCAGTAGTGTATGCAGCCCTTTGCCTGTACAGGTTGCCCTAAGGGACCTTGGAGACAGCCCTTTCCAGTGGACATTAACGACTGGCATGCTGTCCCCACTCTAGGCTCCAGACGGGTATGCGCGGTGCCTTTGGAAAGCCCCAGGGCACAGTGGCCAGGGTCCACATAGGCTAAGTCATAATGTCCATCCGCACCAAGATGCAGAACAAGGAGCATGTGCTTGAGGTCCTCTGCAGGGCCAAGTTCAAGTTCCCTGGCTGCCAGAAGATCCACATCTCCAAGTGGGGATTCACTAAGTTTAATGCAGATGAATTTGAAAACATGGTGCCAGAAAAGCAGCTCATCCCAGAAGGCTGTGGAGTCAAATACATCCCTAATCGTGGCCCCTGGACGAATGGTGTGCCCTGCCCGCATGACAGCCTTGGCGCTGTCCCCTCCTTACTCATGCCCATCAATAAATCCTACTTCCCTATCCAAAAAAAAAAAAAATTGAGGTACAGTTGATTTACAATATTACATAAGTTTCAGGTGTACAACATAGTGATTCACAATTTTTAAAAATTATACTCCATTTATAGTTATTATAAAATGTTGGTTATATTCCCTGTGGTGTACAATGTATCTTTGTAACTTATTTTACAATAGTAGTTTGTACCTTTTAATCCCTTACCTCTATCTTGACCCGCCCCCCTTCCCTCTCCCCACTGGTAAGCACTAGTTTGTTTTCCATTTCTGTGAGTCTGTTTCTTTTCGTTATATTCTCTAGCTTGCTTTATTTTTTTTGGTTCCACGTATAAGTGATAATATACAGTATTTGTCTTTTTGCATGTCTGAAAATGTCTTTATCTTATCCTAACACCTGGCTGAAAGTTCATCTGGTTATATAATTCTAGAATATAGTAATTTTCTCTCTGAAATTATGGCATTGCTCCATTGTCTTCTATTTTCCCATGTTTCTGCTGACAAGGCTGATATCATTCTAATTCCTGGTCCTTTGTATGTGACCTTTGTTTTCACTCTGCAAGATTTAAGAACTTTCTCTTTATCCCTGGTGGTTCTATAATTTTATGATAAGGTGCCTTGATGAGGCTCATTTTCTTCACTCATCGGTACTGGAGATGCATGTCCTTCTGTTCTTGGGAATATCCTTAAATTATTACTTTGATAATTTCCCACTCATCATTTTCTCTATTTTTCTTGGACTCCAATTAGTCAAATGTTAGACCACTTGAATTAAGCCTCTAATTTTTTTTTCCTCTCCAAGTCATCTCTTGGTCTTTTTGTTCTACGTTGTTTTTTTTAAAATAAATTTATTTATTTATTTATGGCTGCACTGGGTCTTCGTTGCTGTGTGTGGGTTTTCTCTGGTTGTGTCGAGCAGGGGCTACTCTCTGTTGCGGTGCGCAGGCTTTTCATTGCAGTGGCTTCTCTTGTTGCGGAGCACGGGCTCTAGGTGCGCGGGCTTCAGGAGTTGCAGCAGGCGGGCTCAGTAGTTGTGGCTCGCGGGCTCTAGAGCACAGGCTCAGTTGTTGTAGTGCATGGGCTTAGCTGCTCCGCGGCATCTGGGATCTTCCCGGAATAGGGCTTGAACCCGTGTCCCCTGCATTGGCAGGCGGATTCTTAACCACTGCGCCACCAGGGAAGTCCCTGTTCTACTTTTTAAGAACGTTAATTATAGTTCATTTACGTTTCTTTTGCTCTTTACATGTTGTTTCCTCTGAGGTTCTTTTTTATCTTTCTTTTAGTCTCTTTCATGTTAGAGAAGTTCTACAAACGTCCAGTGAGTCTTGGCTATGAAGCAGAGTTCCGTTTATGAGGGTTGAGTCTAACTGCAGGTATACTTCCTCAGCCAGCTTTTATTTGGTCAGGGTTCTCCATGTATCATGTTTGTAGGCTTTTTTTGGGGGTAGTTAATAACGTAGAGAAAGCACCACAATCTCTTACCTTGGTACCAGCATTCTTCAGCTGGGTAGAGGTAGAGAATTGAGGCATCATCTAATGATAATTTATTTTTTCAGAAAGCAGACTTTCACTTAATGCTCTGGTTTTCAATTTGGAGCCCTAACTCTATTCCTAATGTCCCTATTTTCCCTCTAAGAGAATGTACTTCTTCTGCAAGGGGAGGGGAAGGGTGGTGATCTGGAAATCTAACTGCTCTACACAGACTTTTGATCTCTCTCTTTTTAGTATCAGACCTCATCCCCCTCCCCTAATACCTGATGTTTCCAAATCCCTGAACTTTTGTAGGGTTCAGGGTGAACTGGCTTGTTTTTTGTTCCTCTGCTTGCTTGCATCCCCCCTTTTTTCAGGCATATAAATTCAGCTATCTTCCACTCTGCGAAGTCATTTACTATTCCTACAATAGCTTTCCCTCTTCATATATTACGTTTTAGTGGTGACAAACGGGTTTGGGGTCTCTAGTTTGGTGGTCTCTGCAAAGCTGGAGATAGAAAAGGAGAAGAAGAGATGCTAAAATTAAAGGACCCAATAGTACTTAGTTTTAAAGAAACATGTGGTGAGGGTGTACTCATAGTATGTATGTTCTCTGAGGTCCATGTGAGCAACGTGTGGCTGAAAGCTTTGCAGAAGCTGGAAACCACTATTTATAAGGCTGCTAAGTAAAGGAACACATTACTACTGGAAAAGGAATTCTATGTTATGCAGAGAAAAAAAGATAAGGAGAGATGTGTACTTCCCATAAACTTTAGCTGTATTGTTAACTATGTGCAAGACACTGGAGCTGAGGGAAAAGGACTAAGGGTTTCTTTTTTTAACCACTCCCTTCCAAGCTCTAACATTTTGCGATTCTGAAAGAAGTTTCTCAAAGCCTGAATACCACAAGGAATCCTTTCTCAGTTCCACCCTTGCCCCCTCGAGCAGGCCTCCTGGTCTGTGTCTAACAATTTATAAATAAACAATTTACCACACTGCTCTTGATCTTCTCACAGAGCAAAACACTAAACAAGGTCTAAAAGAAATGCATATAAAAATGTGAGGGCTTCCCTGGTGGCGCAGTGGTTGAGAGTCCGCCTGCCAATGCAGGGGACACGGGTTCGTGCCCTGGTCCAGGAGGATCCCACATGCCACAGAGCGGCTGGGGCCGTGAGCCATGGCCACTGAGCCTGCGCATCCGGAGCCTGTGCTCCACAACGGGAGAGGCCGCGGCAGTGAGAGGCCCGCGTACCGGAAAAAAAAAAGTGAGCTCCGCATATTTAATCCTGCCTTATAGCTTTTACTTGTGACGGTGACAGCACGCTTCCATTTGAGAGGCTTTGGCTGGTGACGTATACCATTTCAAAAGAAATAACTTAAATAGAAAAGTAAATTGTATTTGTTGTTTTGGGTTTATAGACTAAAGTCAGATTCAAATTTCTGGAGTGAGGTATAATTAACTCTGTTATAAGCGAAGCCTTCAATCGTGGAACTACCTAGGCTACAGAGCTAGAGAAGGGAGGAGAATTTATCTAAGCTGCCTGTGAAGTTTCAAAAACCCAAGAAAGAAGGGGTCCTGAATACTGGCTGAAGCAAGCAATGCATCATTCTTTTTTTTTTTTCGGTACACTGGCCTCTCACTGTTGTGGCCTCTCCCGTTGCAGAGCACAGGCTCCGGACGCGCAGGCTGGACCGGGGCATGAACCCGTGTCCCCTGCATTGGCAGGCAGACTCTCAACCACTGTGCCACCAGGGAAGCCCTGCATCATTCTTGTTACTTGTCCTCAGGCCACTTTCAGCTTTCTTACAAGATTAATCAGAAGCTGACCAAATATGCCCAGTACCACTTCACCTGTTACCACAGCCTCACCTGTAGTAATAGTTTACAATTAAGGTGTAAACAAAAGTCTCCAAGCAGCTAAAATGGGTGTCGTTAACACACTTGCAGACTGCAGATCCAGTCCTCCATTAGGTCCCTTTTCCTTTACACAGTTTTAACCATCGTAAGTTATCTGGTCTCAACCTGTAGCAATCAGATACAGCAAACAGGAAGGCAATGGGCAAGTACTGATAACTGAGAAGTGACAAATGAAACAAAGGAAGACACAGAAATTATAAAAGGCAGACAGGAAGCCTTGAGTTTTTTAAGAAAGGGACCAACAGTTCTATATCCTATATAAAGAGAAGATGGGCATTTTTCTCTTTATAACACATAATTTCCTTTGGATGAAATGAAAATTTAAATTATGATCAAGTATTTATTTAAGAAGGTAAAGAAATATGTCATCAAAATGCAGAGGAATTCTACACCAAAATATTAAGGTTTGGTCTTAAATGGGACAAATCTGTCCAGAAACCTGACTTTCTAGAATGACGGGTTCCCCAAAGGTTTCAGACAGTCAAGCTTCTATAATTTACAGGAGAAAGTGTCAGACATGTTATGAGGCCTAATTCTGAATCTGGCTTGATCTTACGGAGAATATTAAACTTTTTCTAAATTATTTTCATGCTAAAAGTGTTTGTGGCCACACTCCCTGAGACTGAGCCCCCATGATCCCTGCTTCTGGTATTCATGACATGTGTAATCCCCTTCCTTTAAGTGTGAGCTGGATCTAGTGACTTGCTTCTAACAACTAGAATATGGCAAAAGTGACGGGATGTTATTTCTGAGATTAGGTCACAAAAGTGTTTCTTCTGTCTTGGGTACTCTTTCTTGCTTATTTGATTGGAAGGAAGCCAGCTGCATGCTGTGAACTGCCTTATAGAGGCCCAAGTGGCAAAAGAACTGATATCTCCAGCCAATGGCCAGCAAGGACCTGAGGCCTGCCCACACTCACAGGAGGGAGTTTGGAAAGGGATCCTCTCCCAATTGAACCTTGAGATGACTGCAGTCCTGGCTCACGGTTTGACCACACCCTCATGAAAGACCTTGACCCAAGGTATCTAGATAAACTGCACCTGGATTCCTAATCTACACAAACTGTGAGATAATAATTTGTTGTTTTAAGCTAATTACCCTAAATTATAGGGTAATTTGCTATGGCTAAGTAAATAACTAATACAGATTTTGGTGTCATAAGCAGGGTGATAACGTAACAAACACCTAAAACGTGGCAGAAGTTTTGGAACTGGGCAGGAGGAGGTAGCTAGAGGGACTTTAAGGGGAGCAGCAGTAAAAGCCTAAATGGACATGAATTGACAGTAGATTTTAGACTTTGAGGAGGCCACCTGTGCAGGTTTTAAGGAATGTAGGGATACCTGATTAGACACTAGAGGCAGGGGGGTCTTATAACACAGTAACAGAAAGTTTACCAACCCTGTCACCTGTAGTTATACAGAAAGTAGAAAATGAACCAAACAAACTGGATGGTCCAGCTAAGGAAACTTCCAAGCAAAGTACTGAAGGTATCACTAGGTTTCTTCATGATAATTATAATAAAGTATGCAAGAGAAGAGAGATATTGAGGGAAACATTGTTTTAAAAAAAAAAGGAGCCATGAGTTGCTGGTTTTGAAATGGGTTTGAAAATTCTGAGCCTCGTCATCTTCAATGCTAGAAGCATAGTGCTGTCACATTTCTTTCATTGATTTTGCTTCCAATGTCATATCACCTTCTCTGCCTTTTAACTCTCCTGCCTCCCTCTTATAAGGACCCTTGTGATTACACTGGGCCCACCCAGGTAATACAGGATAATCTCTTCATTTAAGATTCCTTACTTACAGCTACAAAGTCCCTTTTGCCATATAAGGTAATGAACGTGTTTACAGATTCCAGGGATTAGGACATGGAAATCTTTAGGGGACCATTATTCAGGTTATAATCAATAGCTAAATAATTACTATACTTGGAATTCCCATTTATAAATAGGAACACAGGGTTGAATAAAATGCTACAGAAATGAAATAGTTCTTCCACATAAACAAAAAGCCCGTACATGTATCTTTTTTTTTTTTTTTTTTTTTTAGTGGTATGCCGGCCTCTCACTGTTGTGGCCTCTCCCGTTGCGGAGCACAGGCTCCGGACGCGCAGGCTCAGCGGTCATGGCTCATGGGCCCAGCCGCTCCACGGCATATGGGATCTTCCCGGACCGGGGCACGAACCCGTGTCCCCTGCATCGGCAGGCGGACTCTCAACCACTGCACCACCAGGGAAGCCCGTACATGTATCTTTAAATTTTAAAACAATGACTTATGTAGGAAATGCTCTTATTCTTAGAGATGTGTGCTGAAGGAGCATAATATCTGCAACTTTCAAATAATTCAACAGCAAAAAAAAAAAAAAAAACAAAGAAATCATGTGTGTATACATGTACATAGAGAGATGAAGCAAATATGGCAAAATTTTAACTAATGAATCTGTTACAGGTATACAGATGTTTTCCAAATTTTTCTATAAGTATGAAAAAGTTGGGAAAAAATCAGAGAGATCAAAACAATTTTCAACAGAACAAATATATTAGCCTTAGAAAGCTCATTAGATTATAAGAAATATATAATTTGTGAAGGGGCTGAAATTGAGGATTAAACTCAGAGGTTGGCATCCTACTCTGTAAAAGGCCAGAGAGTAAATATTTTATGCTTTGTGGGCTACAGTCACTTTCCCAACTATTCAATTCTGCTTGTGTAGCGTGAAAGCAGACATAGACAATATGTAAATAAATGAGTGTAGTGTGTTCTACAAAAATTTTATTTATAAAACAAGTGGCAGGCGAAATTTGGCCTGTAGGCTGTGAAGTACCAATTGCTGATTTAACTCAAAACATTCTTTCAAAATAAGAATTTTAAACAATCTCCAGAAATACATACTAATGACCACACTATGCACACTGCAGACTTTAAGGTGTTGCTTTTGCTCGTTGTTTTCTTCGAAGTGTATGTGTGTACAGATAAATTGTTTTGCTCAAAGTGTAGGTACATATACACATATGTGTAGACACACACACACACACACACACACACACACTTTCTCTCTCTCTCTCTCTCTCTTGCTCGCTCGCTTGCTCGCTCTCGCTCTCTCGCTCTCCAAGGGTTAAAAGATTAGTCTCATAACCCCTGGCTGTGAATTCAAATTTCACTGTAAGCTCAGACCTAATTTATTCCTCCTTTCTGTAAACTCACTGTAAACTCTATAATATAGTTAATCCTTCCTCTCTCCCTCCCTCCTTCTCTTCCCTCCCTCCCTCTCTCCCTTCCTTCCCTCCCTTCCCTCTTCCTTCTTGCCATCCTCTTTCCAAGTGTGCTCAAGTGCACAGAATTGGATTATTCATAATCCTCAGTTCATGACAAGTTTTCATTATTGGTCCATGCTTGGCCTGCTGTTATTTGTTATGCAATTCATTATTTTTATTAATAGACAAAGCATTCCCCCTTGAGAAACAATGACTTGATAGTTTCACATGCAGAGAAAACACAACTCTAGCCAGATATGATAATGTAGGAAGGAATCTAGATTTTGAAATTTACATCTTTAATCCCATTGGGCTCTTGTGGCCCACTAGAGACTCATTATCTCTAAAACACAAATATGAAACAGCTGATAACATGTATGTTTACATATTCTCATTTGTCTTAAAATATTTTGGCAGCTTTGCAAGTCTCAGACTGGGCTCCTGAAGCATTCAGTAATCTAGTGCTAGAAACAACGGAGAAATGTTATTAACACTATACTCCCTATATCAAGAAGAAAAAATATTAATCAGCTCAGAAGCATGATGTGCTCCTCCGATAATGTTTTTTAAAAAAAGTGTATTGACTTTTGGGTGAAGTTGGACACGATGGACTAGAATGTAAATTGAATTGTGAACATGTAACTATAGGAACCTCTACAGAAAGGAGTATAAATATAGCAATTATAGCATTAGGACTTTGATTTCCTGGGGAGAAAAGTTGAGCATGCAGAATGATTAAGAAATCACATCATTTTACTATGGGACACTTATCAGGCAAGAATGCTAAGTCATTTCTATTCAAAGGTAAACGTAATGAACATAGTTTGCAGAAACAATGAAGGATAGTTCATACATACAAGTACAGTCAATAATAATTTCATCAATTTCCTTCACTGGGGTGCTTTTTCCTTCTTTTCTCAAACTAGGGAACTTTTAGTTATCCTTTAAACATGAGAATCCAGTAGTGCCATTTCTGTGTCCACATGGCATCCCAAATACCCTACTTTTATGGCAGTTATCACGTTGAATTATAGTTAATTACAGATCTATTTTCAGCATACTTCTTAAGGAGAAGGATAAACCCTTAATCATCTGTATATCCTGGATCCAGGGATGAATAGATAAAAAAAGAAATATTAAAAAAAAGAAATAAATGAAGAGATCCTTTCATAGTGGTCTCCATTTTTACAGATGATGGACTGAGAACAGTTTCTGAGGCCAACTTACAGTATACATTGAGCAGAGAAGCAGAAGAAGCAACTCCATCTGGCCCTCCCTGATTTGAACCTGCTGACCCTTCAGGGCTACAGATACATTACCTTATAGAATACTGTTATTCATTCTATTCAGTTCTACTGTTGGAAATAAAAGAGTTCAAGAATTTTAAATTATTTTTTGATTAGAAATTACATAGCTTTTTGAAAAAGTGTTCCCTTTTGCTTAATTGCACTTTGAAATGTTCATGAAGGAACCAATTCGTGCCAAGTAGCCAAAAAAAAAAAAAAAAGCATGCTGCAGATACAAGTGCTTTGCCTTATTTTCCTTTTTAAAAATCGGGGGCTTCCCTGGTAGCGTAGTGGTTAAGAATCCGCCTGCCAATGCAGGGGACATGGGTTCGAGCCCTCGTCCGGGAATATCCATGCCGCAGAGCAACTAAGCCCATGCGCCACAACTACTGAGCCTGCATGCCACAACTACTGAAGCCTGCGCACCTAGAGCCTGTGCTCCGTAACAAGAGGCCACCGCAATGAGAAGCCCATGTACCGCAATGAAGACTCAATGCAGCCATAAATAAATAAATAAATAAATAAAATGGACACAATGAGAAAAGGAAAGCAAGGCTAGAACAATCATATTCTGTGTAGAGAAGCAGACCTGTAAAGAAAAGGGGAGGCTAAGAACAAGGAAGTATGTCACACCTTCACTCTGTTAAGATATTTAGTTAAACTAGATTGAAGAGCTCAAAATCAGTACTGGGGCAGAAAGAAAGTGTTCAAAGTTTCCTTAAAGCAGAAAGTAAAATCTGATTTACTTAACAGAGATTGGTAAGTGTTGAAATCAGTGAAAAGGAGACCAAACCCTGTGTGTGCATGTATTTCTCCCGCTGTACATCTCCACATAGCAGTAGTTTTACTCTCTGTGGCTGCCCAGGATTTGAATCCCCTTCCTACATTTAGGAAATGCCTCTCCTCATAAGTCTCGGTAGGAGACAAATCTTGTCTCCTGTATCAAAACTGCAAACAACACATACATGCCCTGCTTCATATCTCCTTCTATATAATTAATAATAATTATAATAATTGTTAAAGGTGATTTTTTTTCATTATTTTTTTTAAATTCAGGGCTATATGCTTGGTCAAATTTTCATCTGGTGCTGATCCCTTTTTGCCTTATTATTCATTTTTGAAAGAGAAGAGTTGTTCATATGTCAAATATTTATAAGAGGTTCACATTGGGGAAGGCCCAGGGGTACATTCTAGGTTAGTAGGAATTCTCTTTATGATACAGATTGTGTGTGAGAATTGGGTTTTTTACCTTTACTTTTCTACAACTAACAAAGATCCACACTGCAAAGCTGCTTTCATCGCTAAAACTCTCCTTCAACCGACTTTACAACAGCATTATACAAATATGGTTTAAAAGGTCTGTGTTTAGTCCCCATCTTCCCTGTTTTGTGATATTTCATGCCAAACCCTGTCTAGGGAAGCTATTGGAACTTGGCTGTGTACTGTTCTTGTTACAGACTGTTGATTTTTACCTACAGACGCTGTCACTTCTGTCCCTGACTTTTTAGGTTAAATAAATTGGTTTCCAGCGCCAGTTAAAAAAAAAAAAAAAAAAAAGACCGTTGGGGGCTTCCCTGGTGGCGCAGTGGTTGAGAGTCCGCCTGCCGATGCAGGGGACACGGGTTCGTGCCCCGGTCCGGGAAGATCCCACATGCCGCGGAGCGGCTGGGTCCGTGAGCCATGGCCGCTGAGCCTGCGCGTCCGGAGCCTGTGCTCCGCAACGGGAGAGGCCACAACAGTGAGAGGCCCGCGTAACGCGAAAAAAAAAAAAAAAAAAGACTGTTGGTTTTGCCCTCAGTGCTTGCCAATTCTGTAGAAACCTGTGTTCTTGCCTAAAAGCATCCACATTGGGTGTCCCCCTCACCTTTCCTCGACCTTCACTGCATTGGTTGATCATTCCTTAATGTCTTCTCTCAACAATCCCTCTTATTTTTGTTTTCTCTTCACTGTATTTGTCTATTCTTCCTCAGTGTCTTGTGGTTTGGGGCTGTGGATTTCTCCAAGTGCCAAACATAGAATTTATGTCTCTATTTCTTGTTATGGTTATTGTGTTTAGATGATTTCCAAGATAAGAAGAAAACGACTATCTTTTACTCTGGCATTTAAAAACTGAAATTCAGATATCTTTTCCCCTCCTGATTTTAAGTACAACTTAATTAAAGTATAACATATAAAGGAAAATGTGCAAATTGTGGCTGAACTGCTCAATGAAATTTTACAGAATGAACATAGATTGAGAAATAGAACATGACCCAGCAGCCTCTCTTGTGCATCCTTCTAGTCAAAAAGTTATATCTCCTCCAATAAGAGTAACTTTGAACTTTATAGAAATAAAATCATGGCCCAGCCCCTGATAATCTGATTTTTTTCTATGAATTTGCCTATTCTGTGCATCTCATATAAGTAGAGTATTATACACTATTTATCCTTTTGTGTCTAGCTTATTTCACTTAGTGTAATGTTTTCAATTTTCATCCAAGTTGAAGCATGTACCAGAATTTCATTCTTCTAAAGGCTGAACAATATTTCATTGTGTGGATATCACCTGTTTATCCATTCATCCATCAATGGACATTTGGGTTTTTTCCACCATTTGGCTATTGTGAATAATGCTGCCATGAACACAGGTGTACAAAAATCTGTTTGAGTCCTTGCTTTCAATCCTTTTGGGTATATACCTAGAAGCAGAATGCTGGGTCATGTGGTAATTCTATGTTTAACTTTTTGAGGAGCTGTCAGAAAGTGGCTGCGTCAGTTTACATTCCCAGCAGCAATGCATGGGGGTTCCAATTTCTCCACATCCTCACGAACACTTGTAATTTCCTTTCCTTGCTTTTTAAAATAGTAGCTATCCCAGTGGGCATGAAGAGGTATATCTCACTGTGATTTTGCTTTGCATTTCCCTAATGACTAGTGATACTGAGCACTGTATTGTACACTATGATGTTTTGCCATCATTAAAAAGCAAACCAAAACAAAACCTTTCTGGTTAGAGACTGCCCCTCCAGGACTAGCTAATTCTTAGAGATAGAAAAGGGCCTCACCTGAAGGATATTTTTGTTATACAAATTAACCAATAATCCAGGGCCAAACCTCCTCTATCTGTCCCCTATACCACAGTAGACAATATTCCTTTGCCTTAATCATCCCAAGTCAAGTACCAGGTAAGTAGGGACCATCCCTATAGCCCACATCCCACCAAAATCACTAAAAATAGCCAGTCTTAAACTGTTCACCCTGCCCTGTCTTGCCATTTCCTTGGAAATCTCAATTAAGTTTCTGACTTAAACCTTCCCCTTGTTCCTGTCTTCTGCCTCCTGACCACCCTGGCGGCTTTCTCATGTAGCCCTGCATGGGCTCCTCTCTCTAGGACCTGTGAGTACCAGAAACTTTGTATTCCTGAGTCTCTCCTCTGATTCTTGTAGCCACACCTGACTGACCATCTAATAAAAGAATATAAGACCAGCATCTTTTCATATGCTTATTGGCCATCTGTATATCTATTCAAGGCCTTTGTCCATTTGATGTTTAACTTTTTTTTTTTTTTCTTGCGGTACGCGGGCCTCTTTCTGTTGTGCCCTCTCCAGTTGTGGAGCACAGGCTGTGGACGTGCAGGCTCAGCGGCCATGGCTCACGGGCCCAGCCGCTCCGCAGCATGTGGGATCCTCCCGGACCGGGGCACTGAACCCATATCCCCTGCATCAGCAGGCGGACTCTCAACCACTGCGCCACCAGGGAAGCCCCGATGTTTAACTTTTTGAGGAACTACCAGACTGTTTTCCAAAGTGACTGCACCATTTTACGTTCCCACCAGCATTGTATTAGGGTTCTAATTTCTCCACATCCTTGGAAACATATTATTATATTTTTTCTTTTGTTTTTATTGTGGTAAAATATACTTAACATAAAATATATGTTAAGTACATTTTAACCATATTCAAGTGTACAGTTCAGTGGCATTAAGTGCATTCACACTGTTGTGCAACCACCACCATTATCCATTTCTAGAACTTGTTTTTCATCCCTTACTGAAAGTCTGCATTCATTAAATAATAACTTCTAATTCCCTCCTTCCACCAGCTCCTGATAACCACTGTTCTACTTTCTGTCTTTGCATATTTGACTATTCCAGGCAATTAAAATGAGTCGTATCACATAACATTTGTCTTTTTGTATCTGGCTATTTCACTTAGCATAATGCCTCCAAGGTTCATCGATGTGGTAGCATGTATCAGAACTTCATTCCATTTTAAGGAATTTCATTCCACTGTATGTATATACTACATTTTGTTTGTCTATTCATCTATTGATGGACCATGTGTTGCTGTTTCCACTTTTTGGCTATTGTGAATAATGCTATGAACGTTGGTGTAAAATTATCTGAGTCCCTGCTTTCATTTCCTTTGTGTTTATACTCACAAGTGGAATTGTTGAATCATATTTTAGTATTTTGAGGAACTACCATACTGTTTTCTGTATATTTTTATTATAGACATCCTAGTGTGCATGAAGTAATATCTGATTGTGGGGGGGGCGGGGGGTTTGGGGGGTGTTTTTTTGGCCACACTGCACAGCATGCGGGATCTTAGTTCCCCGACCAGGGATTGAACCCAGGCCCTTAGCAGTGAAAGCGCAGAGTCCCAACCACTGGACTGCCAGGAAATTCCCCTGATTGTGGTTTGCATTTGTATCTCTCTAATGGCTAATGATGTTAAGCATATTGGCTACTTCTACAGCAGAAACCCACTTAATAAAGGTACATATAAATTAAAGTAAATGGATGGAGAAAATATACTATGCTAACACTAATCAAAAGAAAGCATGAGTAGCTATATTAATTTCAGACAGAGTAAACTTCAAAGCAAGGGAAGTTATTAGGGATAAAAAAGGGCAACACATAATGAGAAAGGAGTCAATTCTCCAAGAAGACATAGCAATCCTTAATATGCATGTGCCTATCAACAGAGCATTAAACTACATGAGGCAAAAACTGATAAAACTGCAAGGAGAAATAGATGAATCCACTATCATAGTTGAAGACTTCACACCACTCTATCAGAAATGGACAGATCTAGTAGGCAGAAAATCAGTAAGGACATAGTTGAACTCAACATCATTAATCAATTGGATATAAATTGATATCTAACGACTACTTCATCTAACAACAGCAGAATACACTTCTCAAGCTCACATATAAAATTTACCAAGATAGACCACAATCTGGTCCATAAGACACACCTTCCCAATAGAGTGAAATGCAACTAACAGAGTAGCCATATCAAACACAGTTTTTAGGTCTTTATTTTAAAAGTATACTGACTCAAGTGGAGTGAGGAAAGCAGCAATGTAAGGGCAGAATTAGGAAGCCATTCACGTAGGAGTGTGGGATGTTGTAATCCCAGCAGGGTAAAGAGATCTTTCAAGCGGGGTCACAGAAACAATCTGGCACAAAGTGATGGATTCTGAGTGTGAATCCATGTGAGGGAGTATACTGGCAAGGAGTCAGAGCCTGGGTGGGGTGACAGGTCACAGAGGGGTAGCCCAACATAATACAGTATATCAGAGCCAGAGAGGAGTGAGTAGAGCATTTCCACAGGTAAAGGGGCAGCAGAGATGAGAAATTTATTACATATGTAGAGACTGAGCAAAAAACTAAATATATTAAAGATAGTGGGAGCCAGGTTTCTCACTACCAGTCAAGGGCATTATTATTAAGGACACAAATATTAAAAGAAAGCTAGAAAGAACTCTGATGTTGTATTGGAATTAAAGTATGGGTATAAATTTAAAGTTTGCAACATATATAGACAGACACAGAAATAAATACAGATGTAAAATATGTGTGTGTGTGTACTCTCTAGCTCTGCCCAATGAGAGAGTCTAGGGTTAGTAATACCCCACCCGCAATGAGCACACTTAGCACCCTGATCTTTGGTTCATAAAACCATTCTCCAGACAACAGAACCAGGGCTAAGACAAACTACCAAATAAGCCGAGAACATCTGGTGATGCCAGAAAGTAAGAAAGTGTTCAAAGGCAGATGGGGCCATGTCTAAAGGACACAGCGGCCAGCTTGGATGGGCTCCCACCAAACAGATTTTGGACAACTTGAGCATCAAAATAATGGTGTTAACTCTGAGTAAAATAGGACACTGTGAGTTTACAGTGATATAAATAAATACTTTGAAAGTTTGTTGAAGAAAAGGATATTTACATAGTCTCAAAGAACCTCCTCAAAAAATACTAATTAATTGTAAAGAAAGAGTCACCACAGAGAATAATTCTGGCGATCAAATTACCATAAATATTAATAAATTATCAAATTGATTATCATCAGTATTAGGCAAACTGAAACTGTGTGCCACCTGATAAGATGCAATGGGTAGAATACAGCATCATTTCTGAGATATTCCTGCCAAAAATGAATAACCTGAATAGAATTAAGAAACATCAGACAAATGCAAACTGAGGGAATTTCTACAAAATAACCAGCCTATACTCTAAAAGTGTCAATATTACAAAAGTCAAGAGAAGACTAAGGAACTCTTCCAAAGAGAAAGAGACTGAAGAGACATAATAACTAATAATATAATAACTACATGCAACATGACTCTGACGGCTATAATTTTCTATAAAGGTGACCGTGACCTGGATACTTTCCTAAAATAAATGATGTTAGGACAAGTGGCAAAACTTGAATGGTGTCTGATGATTGACAGGAGTAAACACAAGGTGTTAATCTATCAGTTATGATGGTTGTATTGTGGCTTTATAAGTGAATGTCCTGTTTATAGGAAATACAAACTAAAGTATACAGAAGTGATGGGGGCATTGAGTCAGCAACCTACTACTCTTATATGGTTCAGGCAAACAAAAAGCTCTCTGTGCTGTCCTTGAAACTTTTCTTTTAGTTTGGTGTTGTTTCAAAATAAAAGTGAAATTAAAATAAATCAACCACCATTTTAACATTCCCCAAAATAAACACTACCAGACTATCAAGAATGTACTTCCCTTTCCAACAATGGTAGACCAAGATGTTTTTAGTTATCCTTACACTAAGAACAACCAGAAAAGCAGGACAAAATATAGAAGCCAACTAACAAACAACAAGCTGTCTTAAGGTACTAGAGACTCAGTAAGCTTAGTAAGAAATTGCAAGGCAAAGACTGGGAAAGAAGGAAAACCTAGAAAGGTAGTCCTGGCTCTTGGGTCTACTCATTCTGAAATTAGTGGCTGACAGGATGAGAAGCTGATCAAAACTTCTGACATACTTATGACTTTGAAGTGGGAAGGGATGAAAAGTGAAATGTAGGACCCACTAAAACAGAAGCAAATACCCCAGGCTTTTGGCTGGGACTCCAAGGGACTACACACTAAAGATAAACTGGAAACAGACAAACCTTTATAGAGACTTCAGCACAGCTTCAAATATTTCCACACTGGATTAAATTGATCTCAAAGTGTTAGTACCCTTAGCCTAACTGCCTACCAGAAACATAAATAAATCCTCTCTAAAGGAAGACACCATCCAAGATTTCAAATTGGCTCTATAGATTTTCAAATAAATATGTCCAGTTTTTAAAAAATATACACATATAGGAGAAGAGTGATGTAACTCGATACCAAGAAGAAAAATAGGCAAAAGAAACAGACCCACAGAAGACCCAAGTAATGGGGTATTCAAACACAGATATTTAATTTAATAACTATAATTAAGATGTTTAAGAAACTCAGAAGTATGATTGAGAATTTCAGCAGACAACTATGAAAAGGAACTAGATGTAAATTCTATAAAAATATTTTAAAAACTGAAGCTAGGGGAATTCCCTGGCAATCCAGTGGTTAAGACTCCATGTTTCCACTGCAGGTGGCATGGGTTTGATCCCTGGTCAGGGAACTAAGATCCCACATGCCGTGAGGTGTAGTCAAAAAAAAAAAAAAAAAAGAATCTAGGAACTCAGAGGAGGGGTTTCATAGATATTACATATGATTGAGTAGAAAATTAATGAACTAGAAGATAGGTTAGAAGAAAATATCTAAGCTGAAGCACAGAAAGTCAAAAAGAAGGAAAATAAACGAACATAAGAGACATAAATTATGTTGAAAAGTTCTAACATATGTGTTATTTCAATGTTAGAAGAAAAGAGTAAGTAGGGCAGGAGCAATATCTAAAGATATGATAGCTGAGAATTACCCAGAACTGTTAAGAGACAAGATGGAAGTTAGATACAATGAAATAACTTCAATTACTGAAAGAAAATAAACGTGTGTAATTCTAGAATTAGTGTAAGTATGCTTTTCAAGTAAAAAGATAAAGAAAAGATATTTTCAAACAAACAAAAACAGGAAGAATTTGTCATCTACTGACTCACAGAAAAGAAAAAAGTAAAGGGGGTTCTTTGGGAAGAAGGAAAATGATCACAGATGGAAGCAGAAAGTTTCAGGAAGATGCAGTAGAAAGGGTAAATATGTGGATAAAGTTAAAAGAATATTGGGAATTCCCTGGTGGTCCAGTGGTTAGGACTCCGCACTTTCACTGCTGAGGGTGCGGGTTCGATCCCTGGTCGGGGAACTAAGATCCCACAAGCCACGCAGCATGCCAAAAAAGAAGAAACAAATACAAAACAAAAGAACAATAAAAGAATATGGACTTGATAATACAAAAATAAAAATATATTATGGAAACACACACACGCACACACAGAGGCATATCTCAGACATATTGCAGGTTCAGTTCCAGACCACCAAAATAAAGCAAATATTGCAATAAAACAAATCACAGAAATTTTTTGGTTTCCTAGTGATATAAAGGTTATGTGTATACTATACTATAGTCTCCTAAGTGTGCAACCACATTATGTCTAAAAAAAATGTACATACTTTAATTAAAAAATATTTTATTGCTTAAAGATGCTAACCATCATATGAGCCTTCAGCAAGTCACAATCTTTTTGCTGGTGGAGGGTTTGAAATATTGCAAGAATTACCAAAATGTGACACAGAGACATGAACTGAGCAAACGCTGCTGGAAAAACGGTGCTGATAGACTTGCTAGCTGCAGGGTTGGCACGAACCTTCAATTTATGAAAAAGACAGTATTTGCAAAAGCACAATAAAATGAGGTACGCCTATATATGATATTAAAATACAAACGAAAATTTGCACAAAAGGTTGGAGGGGATATTAAAATACTAAAGTGTGCCAAGGTCCTTAAATAGGAAAGTAGTAAAATACTAGTTAAATTAAGATTTAATCAGCCAAAAAGGTATGTTTAATCTCTAGGGTAACCCTGAGAAAAACAGTAAAAAAAGATATGTATAATTTATAAGCTAATGGAATTAAAAATGAAATTAAAAAGAATTAGTCAACCCAAAAGGTGTCCAAAAAGGAGAGAAAAGGGAACATATAACAGGCAGCATAAATACAGAGGAGACAGAAAAATGGCAGATTAAAATCAAATAAGTATTAATTTAAATTAAATGAAAACAAACCAATTCAAATAAAAGAAAATGTCAGACTAGATATGCTGCTTACAAGAGACACATCTTAAATATAAAAAAAAAGAAGACTGAAAGGAAAAGGACCTAACACGATATACCATGCAAAACAATGCTAGCATATCTATGCTTATATCAGACAAAGCAGACGTTAAGGTAAGAGGAATATTTAGAAATAAAGACATTTCTAAATGGTAATGGGTTAAGTTCACTAGATATATATAACAGTTCTAAATTTGCATATTTTAAATACCCTAGTCTCAAAATATCTAAAGCAAAAACTGACAGACCTAAAAGGATAAATAAATAAAACCACAGTGACAGTAGGAGATTTAATACACTTGTCTAAGTAACTGATAGAACAAGGTGACAAGAAAATTGGTAAGGTTATAGAGATTTTTACAATTAACCACCTTGACCTAATGTCATTACATATTATCTGTCAGCAAAAACTGCAGAATAAATATTCCTTTCATGTTAATGAAAAAGATTTACTGAAATTTATAATTTGCTAGGGCAAAAGCAAGTATTAATAAAAATAACATAATAGATTCTCTGGTCATAGGAGTATTAAGGTAGAAATTAGTTATAAGAAGACAACTAGAAAATTCCTAGATGCTTGGAAATTGAGAAATACACTTCTAAACAGTAACAAAAAAAATCAAAATGGAAATTGCCAAATATTTTGAAATAAATAGAAAAAAAACACTACACATAAAAACACCTAGAATGCTGATACAGCCTTGCCGTAAGGAAAATCTATAGCCTTAAATGAATATTTAAGGACAGACTAAAGCTTGAGAGACTTCCCTGGTGGTCCCTGGTCGGGGAATTAAGGTCCTGCATGCCGTGTCGTGTGGCCAAAATTTTTTTTAATTTTTAATTTTATTTTTTGGCTGCATTGAGTCTTCGTTGCTGCATGCGGGCATTCTCTAGTTGTGGCGAGCGGGGGCTTCTCTTGTTGTGGAATACGGGCTCTAGGCGTGTGGGCTTCAGTAGTTGCAGCATGCGGGCTTCAGTAGTTGTGGCTCCCTGGCTCTAGAGCGCAGGGCTTAGTAGTTGTGGCGCTCAGGATTAGTTGCTCTGAGGCATGTGGGATCTTCCCAGACCAGAGATCGAACCTGTGTCCCCTGCACTGGCAGGTGGATTCTTAACCACTGCGCCACCAGAGAAGTCCTCCCCAAAATTTTAAAAAATAAAAAAAAGAATAAAGTTTGAAACCAATGATCTAAGTATCCATCTCTAGAAGTTAGATTAAGAATGGCAAATTAGGGCTTCCCTGGTGGCGCAGTGGTTGAGAGTCCGCCTGCCGATGCAGGGGATGCGGGTTTGTGTCCTAGTCCGGGAGGATCCCGCATGCCGTGGAGCGGCTGGGCCCGTTAGCCATGGCCGCTGAGCCTGCGCGTCCGGAGCCTGTGCTCCGCAACGGGAGAGGCCAATGCCACAACAGTGAGAGGTCCGCGTACCGCAAAAAAAAAAAAAAAAAAAAAAA
>NW_020837974.1:14434904-14587580 GCF_003676395.1 Aethalodelphis obliquidens
ATATATATATATATATATATATATATATATAAGCAAAGGACTTGAACAGACATTTCTCCAAAGATGATATACAAACGGCCAACAAACATATGGAAAGATGCTCAACATCACTAATCATCAGAGAAATACATATCAAAACCACAATGAGATACCACTCACACCCATTAGTAATCCCATTAGGATTACTATTAAAAAAAAAACAACAGAAAATAACAAGTGTTGACAAGGATGTATAAAAATTAGAACCCTTGTACACTGTTGGTACAATTGTAAAATGGTACATCTGCTATGGAAAACAGCATGTCAGTTCCTCAAAAAATTAAAAATAAGATTACCATATAATCTAGCAATCCCATCTCTGGGTATATATCCAAAATAATTGAAAGCAGGGTCTCAAAGAGATACTTGCACACCCATGTTCATAGCAACACTATTCACAAGGTAGAAGCAACCCAGATATCCATCAATGGATGAATGAATTAACAAAATATGGCATATAAATATAAATGAGTATCATTCAGTTTTAATAAGGAAGGAAATCCTGTCATATGCTACAACATGGATGAACCTTGAGGACATTATGCTAAATGAAATAAACCAGTCATAGAAAGACAAATACTGTAAGATTCCACTTTTATTAGGTACCTAGAGTAGAGTCAAATTCGAGATAGAAAGTGGCCGTCAGGGGCTGAGGGGACAGGAGAAATGGGGAGTTGTTTAATGGGTAGAAAGTTTATGTTGCAGGATTAAAAAGTTCTGGATATTTCTTTCACAACAATATCAATATACTTAATATTACTGAACTGTACAGTTAAAAATACTTAAGATTGTAAATTTTATGCTATGCATTTTTTACCACAATAAAAAAAAAATCAATTCCAGGTAGGCTACAGATCGAAATAAGAAAAGTAAAGCAATAAAGCTTTTATAGATAACATAGGAGAATATCTTCATGGCCTTGGATTATGAAAAAGATTTATTAAATGGTATAACAAAACCACTAAACATAAAGAAAAGGATACTACTAGGCATTAAAATTAGGAACTTTTTAAAAATTAGAAATAGGTGTTTTTATTTTTCAAAAAATCACATTAGTTTCTGATTAGCAGCTTAACACTTTTCAGAGGGAATATCAGTTTTAACACCAGGAGAAATTTGGGTAATTGGTATTATATTAGTCAAAATACACAGTAAATAGTAGAGACCCAAATCAAAATAGCTCAAGGAAACAAAAAAGGATATGTTTCCCTCATGTTATCAAGTGTCCTCAAATTTATCATCACAATGATTTCATCCTTAGACAGGCTCTCTCCAAATGGTGAGAAAGATGCCTCCATTAGCTCTAGGTTTACATCATCTTTTGGCTTCCAATCCCAGTAAGAAGAAAGAGAACCCCTTTCCCCCAGCATCTATATCAATCTATGAAAATACTCTGGCCCCCTTGGTTCATATGATCTCCCAGACAATTCACTAAGCCCAGGGATACTGAGTAATCTGATTGGCCAGCCCAAGTCCAGCCACTCCCTGCTCCCCTCATTCCCCTCATCCCCACGACAGGAAAGGCAGGGCTACACGACTGACAGCCCATTTCCAAAGCTTAAAAATGCTGAGCAGACCAAAAAAAGTAATAAATCTTCATCTCATTCTTTCCAGAGACATCTCAGTACAAGGGATCTATACTCAGACATACCTGCAGCCATTCATTAGCTTGAGCATAGGAACTTCTATTCTTTGTTTGTTTTTGGCGGTGCCATGCAGCATGCGGACCTTAGTTCCCTGACCGGGGATCAAACCCGTGCCCCCTGCATTGAGAGCACGGAGTCTTAACTACTGGACTGCCAGGGAAGTCCCAGGAACTTCTATTCTTGAAAAGACAGCCTTAATGGAGAGAAAGGCAAGGCAGATAAGTGGGAGAAGGATATGTGAAATACATATAAACTCCACACATCAAAGTATGTAGAGAATTTCTAAAAATCATTAAGGAAAAAGCAAATGATTCAGTAGAAAATTGGGTAAGAGACTTGAAATGGCATTTCATAACATAGTTTAGTGGCAAATAACATAAAGTGTTAGCTCTCATTAGTAATTAAGGAATACAAATTTTAACCATCATAAAACATCACTACGCTCCTACAAGAAAGACTAAAATTTTAAAAGATTGACCAACAAATATTGACAATGTAGAGTAACTGAAATTCTCATACACCTGCTAGTGATAGAGTATAATCATTCTGGGAAACTCTTTAGCATTATCTGCTAAATTTGTACATACAAATGCCCTCCATACATTCATTCTGTAAGGGAAAAGAATAACTCAGCAGGCCTAAGCTTGCTCAAATGTTGCACATTTCCAAGAAAGGCCTATTTTCAGGACTGGTTCTTGGCTGGCTCCTGGGATCTGAGCTTGGAATGTTCTGTCTATAAGAATGTTTTTGCATCTCTGAGGCCTTGGGCCAGCCTGTACCAGTTTCAGCAGATAGTTTATGTTAGTAATTTATTTACGGTGAACATCTGTTTTTTCTCTGGGGGGGTCTACATGTCTACATGACCAACCCCTAATAAAAACCCTGGATTCAAAAGCTCTGGTGAGCTCCCTGGTTGGCAACAATTCACATGTGTTGTCACACATGTTGCTGGGTGAATGAAGCAAATCCTGTGTGACTCCACTGTGAGGGACATTTGAAAGACAGTACCTGGTTTCCTCCAGAGTTTCCCCCATATGCCTTTTCGCTTTGTAGATTTTACTTTATATCCTTTTGCTATAATCAACTGCAACTGTAAGCGTAAGAATTTTGGATTACTGTGAGTGGTCTTGGGAACTCCTAATGTAAATCTTAGGCATATTCTCAACAAAAATGCATACTCATTTTCATCAAAAGACATGTACAAGGATACTGCATATCAACATTAAAACATCCCTAAAACTATAAACAACTCAAATGTCCAAATAGTTGTGTAACTATAGTATCACATTAAATAACAAAAATGAACTACTGTGAAATGCAACAACATGAAACTCATGAATGTTAAAGGAAAGAAACCAGACACAAAAGAATACTGTCAATACCCTCCAGCTGAAGACTACCAGGAATATAGTTGTAGTTGAACATGGTGAATTCATTCCTCATTTAATCAAGGGAAGACACACAACGTGGGAAATGGGGGATGTCTCAGTAAAAAAGTATTAGAAAGTACTTTCATGATTCAGGTTTTGGTTAGGTGATTTTGGGAAGAGTCCAAGGAAACAGGGGTTTGCTCTGGACTGGGTGCTGTCAGCAAGCAGGGATGATTCTATAACTGGGTATCTTAATAAATCTTATCTAAAAGGAAGGAAGACTAGAAGTGAGACTAAAGCTACTTGTAAGAAGCAGCAATCAACTCATATTAAACAAGAGGTGGGTATTGGGTATTTTGTGGTTTGCACAGTGACCTTGATATTTTCTGTGCTCAAACAAAATTATAAAGTGGCCTTGTCTTTTCTCAGTTCATCATGGTTAAAGAGTAATCTTGTCTTGTGTTTGTATTTGGTGAGATCATTTATACCCAATAAGAGACCAACATGTCCTAGTGGTGAGCACCAAGCCAGTTTCTTTTTCTTTCTTTTTTTTTTAACTATTTGCTTTTTTACTGAAGATCTAATTGGCTTCATTTAACAATTTATAAATCAGGCAGCACTCCATCTAGCAAGCAGAGAGGAGCTCCAAGGAGCTGTGCAAAATGGAAGGCTTTTAAAGGCAGAGATGGGGTGGACAAGGAAGTCCAACTATTTGACCAAGCCAGTTCCTAATAAACCATGGCCTAGAAGTTGTGTCAGATCAGTTCTTAGATGTCAGAGACTGCTTTTCATCTTTCCTGAAAATATACTGAGTGATTCCATTTATATGAAATTTAAAAACAAACAAAATTAAATCCATGATGGCAGAATTCAGGACAGAAGTTATCTGTGGGAAGAAGGAAAGAGGAGGAGGAAATAATTTGGAGGGGCAGGCAGAAGGCTTCTGGGGTACTGTTACTATCTCCTTGGAAGGAAAAAAGAAGCATCTCTGGGTTGAAAAATGGTAGAAAAACGGAAAGGAACTGGCAATAGTCTGCACAATCTTCCTTCAATTATAAAACATGATCAATAGGTTTTTGCTACAAGATGAGGTCTTTGTATGCTCTCTCGCCTGTCAAATCACTATCTAGGAGAATGTGTCACTTGCTGAAATGCAAAATACATTAAGTGAAAAATATATGAAGAATTCACATGAAGCCCATTGATGCTTATTCAAGATTTCAAGTCCCAAAAATGAACACTTGAAAAAAGCAATGTTGAACTTCTATCAATGTCAGCTATGCAGATTCAACAACAACAGAAAATAACACAGGCATACCTTGGAGATATTGTGGGTTTGGTTCTAGACAACTGCAATAAAGCAAGTATTGCAATAAAGCGTGTCACACACATTTTTTGGCTTCCCAGTGCATACAAAACTAATGTTTACACTACATTGTAGTCCATTAAATGTGCAATAGCATTATGTCTAAAAATAATGTACATACCTTAATTTTAAAATGTCTTATTGCTAAAAAATGCTAACCATCATCTGAGCCTTCAGTGAGTCGTAATCTTTTTGCTGGCGGAGGGTCTTGCCTTGATGTTGAGGGCTGCTGACCAGTCAGGGTGGTGGCTACTGAAGGCTGGGGTGGCTGTGGCAGTTTTTAAGAATAGGACAACGATGAAGTCTGCTGCACTGACTGACTCTTCCTTTCATGAATGATTTCTCTGTAGCCACGCAATATGGTTTGATAGCATTTTACCCACAGTAGCACTTCTTTCAAAACTGGAGTCAATCAAACCCTACTGCTTATCAACTAAGTTTATGTGATATTCTAAATCCTTTGCTGTCATTTCAACAATCTTCATGGCATCTTTACCAGGATTAGATTCCATCTTAAGAAACCACTTTTTTTGCTCATCCAGAAGAAGTAATTCCTCATAAATTAAAGTTTTATCATGAGATTGCAGCAATTCAGTCACATCTTCAGGCTCCACCTCTAATTCTAGTACACTTGCTATTTCCACCACATATACAGTTACTTCTTCCACTGAAGTCTTGAACCCCTCAAAGTCATCCATGAGGGTTGGAATCAACTTCTTCCAAACTCCTGTTAATGCTGATATTTTGATCTCATCCCATGAATCAATGAATGCTCTTAATAGCGTCTAGAATGGTGAATCCTTTCCAGGAGGTTTTCAATTTCCTTTGCCCAGATCCATCAGAGGAATCATTTTCTGTCTAAGATAAAGCATTATGAAATGTATTACTTTGGGGCTTCCCTGGTGGCACAGTGGTTGGGAATCTGCCCGCCAATGCAGGGGACGCGGGTTCGTGCCCTGGTCTGGGAAGATCCCACATGCTGCGGAGCAACTGGGCCCGTGAGCCACAATTACTGAGCCTGCGCGTCTGGAGCCTGTGCTCTGCAACAAGAGAGGCCGCGATAGTGAGAGGCCCGTGCACCGCGATGAAGAGTGGCCCCCGCTCGCCGCAACTAAAGAAAGCCCACGCACAGAAACGAAGACCCAACACAGCCATAAATAAACTAATTAATTAATTTTAAAAAATGTCAGGTGCTGTGCTGACTATTTAAGAAAAAAAAAGAAATGTATTACTTAAATAATAATACTTGAAAGTCAAAATTACTCCTTGACCCATGGGCTGCAGAATGAATGTTGTGCTAGCAGGCATGAAAATGACATTAATCTCATTGTCCATTTCCATCAGAGCTCTTGGGTGACCAAGTGCATTGTCAATGAGCAGTAATATTTGGAAAAGAATCTTTTTTTTCTGAGCAGTAGGTCTCAAAAGTGGGCTAAAATATTCAGTATTTGTAAATAAATGTGCTTTCATCCAGGCTTTGTTGCTCTACTTATAAAGCCTAGGCAGAATAGATTTAGCATAATTCTCAAGGGCCTTAGGATTTTCAGAATGGTAAATGAGCATTGGCTTCAACTTCAGGTCACCAGCTGCATTAGCCCCTTACAAGAGAATCAGCCTATCCTTTGAAGCTTTGAAGCCAGGCATTGACTTTTCCTCTTTAGCTATGAGGGTCCTAGATGGCATCTTCTTCCAGTATAAGGCAGCTCTGTCTACATTGAAAATCTGTTGCTTAGTGTAGCCACCTTCATTAATTATCTTTGCTAGATCTTCTGGATAACTTGCTGTAGTTTCTGCATCAGCACTTGCTGCTTCACCTTGCACTTTTATATTATGGAGATGGCTTCTTTCCTTAGGCCTCATGAACCAACCTCTGCTAGCTTCAAACTTTTCTTCTGCAGCTTCCTCACCTCTCTCAGCCTTCACAAAATTGAAGAGTTAGGGTTTTGCTCTGGATTAGGTTTTAGCTTAAGGGAATGCTGTGGTTTGATGTTGTGGTTTGATCTTCTAACCAGACCAGTAAAACTTTCTCCATATCAGCAATAAGGCTGCTTTGCTTTCTTATCATTTGTGTGTTCACTGGAGTAGGACTTTTAATTTCCTTCAACAACTTTTTCTTTGCATTCACAACGTGGCTAACCACTGGTGCAGGAAGCCTAGCTTTTGGCCCATCTCAGCTTTCTACCTGCTCTCTTCACCAAGCTTAATCATTTCTAGCTTCTGATGTAAGGTAAGAGATGCGCAACTTTTCCTTTCACTTGAACGCTTAGAGGCCATTGTAGGGTTATAAATTAGCCTAATTTCAATATTGCTATGTCTCAGGGAACAGGGAGGACCGAGAAGAGGGAGAGAGATGGGGGAAATGCCAGTTGAACACGCAAAACATTAATCAATTACGTTCACTGTCTTACATGGGCATGGTTTGAGGTGCCCAAAACAATCATAATAGTAACATCAAATATAACTGATCACAGATCACAACAAATATAATAGTGAAAACGTTCGAAATACTATAAGAATTCATATTTTCAAATGAAACAAAGAATGGTAATGGAAATTATTTTCAAAAATATGATGAAAGATATGAATTCTGGGAGGAGGAACCAAGATGGTGGAGTAGAAGGATGTGCTCTCACTCCCTCTTGTGAGAACACCAGAATCACAACTAGCTGCTGGACAATCATTGACAGGTAGACACTGGAACTCACCAAAAAAGATACCCCACATGCAAAGACAAAGGAGAAGCCACAAAGAGACATAAGGAGGGGCACAATCACAGTAAAATCAAATCCCATAACCGCTGGGTGGGTGACTCACAGACTGGAGAACACTTATACCACAGAAGTCCCCCGCTGGAGTGAAGGTTCCAAGCCCCACGTCAGGCTTCCCAACCTAGGGGTCCGGCAACGGGAGGAGGAATTCCTAGAGAATCAGACTTTGAAGGCTAGTGGGATTTGACTGCAGGACTTTGACAGGACTGGGGGAAACAGAGACTCCACTCTTGGAGGGCACACACAAAGTAGTGTGCGCATCGGGACCCAGGTGAAGGAGCAGTGACGCCGGGGGAGACTGAACCACACCTACGTGCTAGTGTTGGAGGGTCTCCTGCAGAGGCAGGGGGTGGCTGCGGCTCACCGTGGGGACACGGACACTGGCAGCAGAAGTTCTGGGAAGTACGCCTTGGCGTGAGCCCTCCCAGAGTCTGTCATTAGCCCCACCAAAGAGCCCAGGTAGGCTCCAGTGTTGGGTTGCCTCAGGCCAAACAACCAACAGGGAAGGAACCCAGCCCCACCCATCAGCAGTCAAGCGGATTAAAGTTTTACTGAGCTCTGCCCACCAGAGCAACAGTCAGCTCTACCCACCACCAGTCCCTCCCATCAGGAAGTTTGCTTAAGCCTCTTAGATAGCCTGATTCACCAGAGGGCAGACAGCAGAAGCAAGAAGAACTACAATCCTGCAGCCTGTGAAACAAAACCACATTCACAGAAAGACAGACAAGATGAAAAGGCAGAAGGCTGTGTACCAGATGAAGGAACAAGATAAAACCCCAGTAAAACAACTAAACAAAGTGGAGATAGGCACTTTCCAGGAAAAGAATTCAGAATGATATCAAAAGCTTTACAGACAAGCAAAAGCTAAGAGAATTCAGCACCACCAAACCAGCTCTACAACAAATGCTAAAGGAACTTCTCTAACTGGGAAACACAAGAGAAGAAAAGGACCTACAAAAACTAACCTAAAACAATTAAGAAAATGGTCATAGGAACATACATATCGATAATTACCTTAAATGTGAAGGATTAAATGCTCCAACCAAAAGACACAAGCTATCTGAATGGATACAAAAACAAGACCCATACATATGCTGTCTACAAGAGACCCACTTCAGGCCTAGGTACACATACAGACTGAAACTGAGGGGATGGAAAAAGATATTCCATGCAAATGGAAATCAAAAGAAAGCTGGAGTAGCAATACTCATATCAGATAAAATAGACTTTAAAATAAAGAATGTTAAAAGAGACAAGGAAGGACATTACATAATGATCAAGGGATCAATCCAAAAAGAAGATATAACAATTATAAATATATATGTACCCAACATAGGGGCACCTCAATACATAAGGCAACTGCTAACAGCTATAAAAGAGGAAATAGAGAGTAACACAATAATAGTGGGGGACTTTAACACCTCACTTACACCAAGGGACAGATCATCCAGACAGAAAATGAATAAGGAAACAGAAGCTTTAAATGACACAATAGACCAGATAGATTTAATTGATATTTATAGGACATTCCATCCAAAAACAGCAGATTACACTTTCTTGTCAAGTGTGCATGGAACATTCTCCAGGATAGATCACATCTTGGGTCACAAATCAAGCCTCAGTAAATTTAAGAAAACTGAAATCATATCAAACATCTTTTCTGACAACGCTATGAGATTAGAAATGAATTACAGGGAAAAAAACATAAAAAACACAAACACATGGAGGCTAAACACTACATTACTAAATAACCAAGAGATCACTGAAGAAACCAAAGAGGAAATCAAAAAATACCTACAGAAAAATGACAATGAAAACATTACAATCCAAAACCTATGGGACGCAGCAAAAGCAGTTCTAAGAGGGAAGTTTATAGCTATACAAGCCTACCTCAAGAAACAAGAAAAATCTCAAATAAACAATCTAACCTTACACCTAAAGGAACTAGAGAAAGAAGAACAAACAAAACCCAAAGTGAGCAGAAGGAAAGAAATCATAAAGATCAGAGCAGAAATAAATGAAATAAAAACAAAGAAAACAATAGCAAAGACCAATAAAACTAAAAGCGTGTTCTTTGAGAAGATAAACAAAACTGATAAACCATTAGCCAGACTCATCAAGAAAAAGAGGGAGAGGACTCAAATCAATAAAATTAGAAATGAAATAGGAGAAGTTACAACAGACACCGCAGAAATACAAAGCATCCTAATAGACTAGTACAAGCAACTCTACGACAGCAAAAGGGATAACCTGGAAGAAACGGACAAATTCTTGGAAAGGTATAACCTTCCAAGACTGAACCAGAAAGAAACAGAAAATATGAACAGACCAATCACAAGTAATGAAATTGAAACTGTGATTTAAAATCTTCCAACAAATAAAAGTCCAGGACCAGATGGCTTCACAGGTGAATTCTATCAAACATTTAGAGAAGAGCTAACACCCATCCTTCTCAAACTCTTCCAAAATATTGCAGAGGAAGGAACACTTGCAAACTCATTCGATGAGGCCACCATCACCCTGAGACCAAAACCAGAAAAAGATACTACAAAAAAAGAAAATTATAGACCAATATCACTGAAGAATATAGATGCAAAAATCCTCAACAAAATACTAGCCAACAGAATCCAACAACACATTGAAAGGATCATACACCACGATCAAGTGGGATTTAAACCAGGGATGCAAGGATTCTTCAATATATGCCAATCAATCAGTGTGATACACCATATTAACAAACTGAAGAATAAAAACCATTTGATCAACTCAAAAGATGCAGAAAAAGCTTTTGACAAAATTCAACACCCATTTATGATAAAACCTCTCCAGAAAGTGGGCATAGAGGAACCTACCTCAACATAGTAAAGGCCATATACAACAAACATCATTCTCAATGGTGAAAAACTAAAAGCATTTCCTCTGAGATCAGGAACAAGACAAGGATGTCCACTCTCACTGCTATTATTCAACATAGTTTTGGAAGTCCTAGCCACGGCAATCAGAGAGGAAACAGAAATAAAAGGAATACAAATTGGAAAAGAAGAAGTAAAACTGTCACTGTGTGCAGATGACACAATACTATACAAAGAGAATCCTAAAAATGCCACCAGAAAACTACTAGAGCTAATCAATGAATTTGGTAAAATTGCAGGATACAGAATTAATACACAGAAATGTCTTGCATTCCTATACACTAATGATGAAAAATCTGAAAGAGAAATTAAGGAAACACTCCCATTTACCACTGCAACAAAAAGAATAAAATACCTAGGAATAAACCTACCTAGGGAGACAATAAACCTGTATGCAGAAAACTACACTGATGAAAGAAATTAAAGATGATACCAACAGATGGAGAGATATACCATGTTCTTGGATTGGAAGAATCAATATTGTGAAAATGACTATACTACCCAAAGCAATCTACAGATTCAATGCAATCCTATCAAATTACCAATGGCATTTTTATGGAACTAGAACAAAAACTCTTAAAATTTGTATGGAGACACAAAAGACCCCAAATAGCCAAAGCAGTCTTGAGGGAAAAAAACGGAGCTGGAGGAATCAGACTCCCTGACTTCAGACTATACTACAAAGCTACAGTAATCAAGACAATCTGGTACTGGCACAAAACCAGAAACATAGATCAATGGAACAGGATAGAAAGCCCAGAGATAAACCCACCTATGGTCAACTAATCTATGACAAAGGAGGCAAGGATATACAATGGAGAAAAGACAGTCTCTTCAATAAGTGGTGCTGGGAAAACTGGACAGCTACATGTAAAAGAATGAAATTAGAACACTCCCTAACACCATACACAAAAATAAACTCAAAATGGATTAGAGGCCTAAATGTAAGACCGGACACTATAAAACCCTTAGAGGAAAACATAGGAAGAACACTCTTTGACATAAGTCACAGCAAAATCTCTTCTGATCCACCTCCTAGAGTAATGGAAATAAACACAAAAATAAACAAATGGGACCTAATGAAACGTAAAAGCTTTTGCACAGCAAAGGAAACCATAAACAAGACGAAAAGACAACCCTCAGAGTGGGAGAAAATATTTGCAAAAGAATCAACCTCCAAAATATATAAACAGCTCATGCAGCTCAATAGTAAAGAAAGAAACAGCCCAATCCAAAAATGGGCAGAAAACCTAAATAGACATTTCTCCAAAGAAGACATACAGATGGCCAAGAAGCACATGAAAAGCTGCTCAACATCACTAAGTATTAGAGAAATGCAAATCAAAACTACAATGAGGTATCACCTCACACCAGTTATAATGGGCATCATCAGAAAATCTACAAACAACAAATGCTGGACAGGGTGTGGAGAAAAGGGAACCCTCTTGCACTGTTGGTGGGAATGTAAATTGATACAGCCACTATGGAGAACAGTATGGAGGTTCCTTAAAAATAGAATTACCATATGATCCAGCAATCCCACTACTGGGCCTATACCCAGAGAAAACCATAATTCAAAAAGACACATGCACCCCAATGTTCATTGCAGCACTATTTACAATAGCCAGGTCATGGAAGCAACCTAAGTGCCCATCGACATGAATTGATAAAGAAGTTGTGGTACAAATATACAATGGAATATTACTCAGCCATAAAAAGGAACGAAATTGGGTCATTTGTTGAGACGTGGATGGATCTAGAGACTGTCATACAGAGTGAAGTAAGTCAGAAAGAGAAGAACATATATCGTATATTAACGCATGTATGTAGAAACTAGAAAAATGGTACAGATGAACTGGTTTGCAGGGCAGAAGTTGAGACACAGATGTAGAGAACAAATGTATGGACACCAACGGGGGAAAGCTGTGGGGAGGTGGGGATGGTGGTGTGACGAATTGGGCGATTGGTATTGACATGTATACACTGATGTGTAGAAAATTGATGACTAATAAGAACCTGCTGTATAAAAAAATAAATAAAATTTAAAAAAAGATATGAATTCTATTTCCAGGAATAGCAACTTGTATCAACACACATAAGTTTGCATATTATTTCAAGGGACTCAAAGACACCAGAAAGTACACACAGGTTAAGAACTACCACTCTGTCATTTTCTATTTAGTACCGCAAAAGAGAATTCTGCAGCCAGCATAATTTTTGTTCCTTTGTAAGTAACCTATTTTCTTATGCCTCGATATATACAGGAGAAGCTCAATTACAGTAATGTAGTCAAAAGAGGGAATTTTTCCTGGAAGTGAACTAGGATGTCTCCCATAGCTGTGGCAAGGGCAGAGTTGGAGATGATTTTCATAGACAACTAGAACAGGACTTCAAATAATGGATGCCCTGAATGTCCGTATCACTTACAGCCACTGAATCAATATTTCTGAAAACCAAGCCCAAAGTGTGAGCCTGCATATGCTTGAATAACAATGCTAATTGAATTCACAGCCATGTAAGGTATCATATTAATGTTAAGGCAGTAAAACCACTATGATTATTAAGAGAGCTTGTGGATAAGTCCACAGGGAGCTATTGCCTTTGGGTAGCACACCACCTCTGTGGGTCAGCTGCCAACGGAATGGTGGTGGACCTGGAGCCACTGTCGGTCAGGAGGGCCAGCACTCAGGTGGAAGAGCTGGATGTGGAATGGAAAAGAGCAAGGACAAGCACGACAACACCAGCCTCCTCTGTGTCTATCACTGCATCTGCCTGCAAAACCTCCAGGAAGAAATGGCCATCGCTTTACTTCCACCTCTCAATCTCACACAATTTCTTCTATGGACAAGCTCTCGCCTAGAACCATACAAAGAAGAGAATTCTGGGAGGGGCAGTTCCCAGCCTTAACCAAGTTGACAACAGAACAATACAACATATCTACTAGTCGACCAACCTTCCCAGTTTGCCCAAGACTATCCCGGTTCTAGCACTGCAAGTCCTGTACCCCAGGAAACCCCTCAGTCCTGGGCAAACCAAGATAGTTGGTCATCCTACCTTCCTTGCCAATAGAGGCAGTCTTTTCTCTCTGAAAAAGTTGGCATCCTCTTGCCGAAAGAACCTTTCATGATCTCTCTTGAGGTAGTCACCTAGCAGGAGAACAATGACCCACCCACCACCTCTTATTGCTTCTAAACTTAGAACTAGACTTAAATCTCAGCAGGCCCCAGAGAGATGAACACTAAGTCTGACCCTAGAAGAGGTTTTGTACACACCACAAGAATTTCAAGATTTTGTCTTTTTGTATCTGCAAAACCTAAGTAAAGTGTAGTAGAAATCCTAAGACCAGAGCAGAAGAAATGTAATGTTGGATTAATCCAAATTTATTGATATGGATACAGAGATTTTGGATGCAATGTGTTAAGCTTGAGTACCTGGGAATAACTAACAATTTCTTGTCTTGTTCCTGATCTTAGTGGAAATGCTTTCAGTTTTTCACCATTGAGGATGATGCTGGCTGTGGGTTTGTCATATATGTCCTTTATTATGTTGAGGAAAGTTCCCTCTATGTCTACTTTCTGGAGGGTTTTTATCATAAATGGGTGTTGAATTTTGTTAAAAGCTTTCTCTGCATCTATTGAGATGATCACATTGTTTTTCTCCTTCAATTTGGTAATATGGTGTATCACATGGCTTGATCTGCATATATTGAAGAATCCTTGCATTCCTGGGATAAACCCCACTTGATCAGGGTGTATGATCCTTTTAATGTGCTGTTGGATTCTGTTTGCTAGTATTTTGTTGAGGATTTTTGCATCTATGTTCATCAGTGATACTGGCCTGTAGTTTTCTTTCTTTGTGACATTTTTGTCTGGTTTTGGTATCAGGGTGCTGGTGGCCTCGTAGAATGAGTTTGGGAGTGTTCCTCCCTCTGCTATATTTTGGAAGAGTTTGAGAAGGATGGGTGTTAGCTCTTCTCTAAAGTTTTGATAGAATTTGCCTGTGAAGGCATCTGGTCCTGGGCTTTTGTTTGTTGTAAGATTTTTAATCACAGTTTCAATTTCAGTGCTTGTGATTGGTCTGTTCATATTTTCTATTTCTTCCTGGTTCAGTCTCGGAAGGTTGTGCATTTCTAAGAATTTGTCCATTTCTTCCAGGTTGTCCATTTTATTGGCATATAGTTGCCTGTAGTAATCTCTCATGATCCTTTGTATTTCTGCAGTGTCAGTTGTTACTTTTTCATTTCTAATTCTATTGATTTGAGTCTTTTCCCTTTTGTTTTTTGATGAGTCTGGCTAATGGTTTATCAATTTTGTTTATCTTCTCAAAGAACCAGCTTTTAGTTTTACTGATTATTTCCTATTGTTTCCTTCACTTCATTTATTTCTGATCTGATCTTTATGATTTCTCTCCTTCTGCTAACTTTGGGGGGGTTTTGTCCTTCTTTCTCTAATTGCTTTAGGTGTAAGGTTAGGTTGTTTATTTGAGATGTTTCTTGTTTCTTAAGGTAGGATTGTATTGCTATAAACTTCCCTCTTAGAACTGCTTTTGCTGCATCCCATAGGCTTTGGGTCATCGTGTTTTCATTGTCATTTGCTTCTAGGTATTTTTTAATTTCCTCTTTGATTTCTTCAGTGATCTCTTCGTTATTAAGCAGTGTATTGTTTAGCCTCCATGTGTTTGTATTTTTACAGATTTTTTCCTGGAATTGATATCTAGTCTCATAGCGTTGTGGTCGGAAAAGATACCTGATATGATGTCAATTTTCTTAAATTTACCAAGGCTTGATTTGTGACCCAAGATATGATCTATCCTGGAGAATGTTCCATGAGCACTTGAGAAGAATGTGTATTCTGTTGTTTTTGGATGGAATGTCCTATAAATATCAATTAAGTCCATCTTGTTTAATATATCATTTAAAGCTTGTTTCCTTATTTATTTTCATTTTGGATGATCTGTCCATTGGTGAAAGTGGGGGGTGTTAAAGTCCCCTACTATGAATGTGTTACTGTCGATTTCCCCTTTTATGGTTGTTAGTATTTGCCTTATATATTGAGGTGCTCCTATGTTGGGTGCACAAATATTTACAATTGTTATATCTTCTTCTTGGATTGATCCCTTGATCATTATGTAGTGTCCTTCTTTGTCTCTTGTAATAGTCTTTGTTTTAAAGTCTATTTTGTCTGATATGAGAATTGCTACTCCAGCTTTCTTTTGATTTCCATTTGCATGGAATATCTTTTTCCATCCCCTCACTTTCAGTCTGTATGTGTCCCAAGGTCTGAAGTGGGTCTCTTGTAGACAGCATATATAAGGGTCTTGTTTTTGTATCCATTCAGCCAGTCTATGTCTTTTGGTTGGAGCATTTAATCCATTTACATATAAGGTAATTATCGATATGTATGTTCCTATTACCATTTTATTAATTGTTTTGGGTTTTTTATTGTAAGTTTTTCCTTCTCTTGTGTTTCCTGCCTAGAGAAGTTCCTTTAGCATTTGTTGTAAAGCTGGTTTGGTGGTGCTGAGTTCTCTTAGCTTTTGCTTGTCTGTAAGGTTTTAATTTCTCTGTCAAATCTAAGTGAGATCCTTGCTGGGTAGAGTAATTTTGGTTGATCCCTGAAAGTATAGTCTTAGGAAATGGGATTTTAAATACACAATGGAGGGGGGATTCCCTGGTGGCGCAGTAGTTGAGAATCCACCTGCCAATGCAGGGGACACGGTTTCGATCCCTGGTCTGGGAAGATCCCACATCCTGTGGAGCAACTAAGCCCCTGTGCCACAACTACTGAGCCTGCGTGCCGCAACTATTGAAGCCCATGCACCTAGAGCCTGTGCTCCGCAACAAGAGAAGCCATCGCAGTGAGAGGCCTGCGCACTGCAGCAAGGAGTGGCCCCTGCTCACCGCAGCTAGAGAGGGCCCATGTGCAGTGGCGAAGATCCAAGGCAGCCAAAAATAAAATAAATTAAAAGAAATAAATGAAATACACAATGGAGGAAGGAAAGACATTTCTTAGAACCCAGAAGATACGCTATTACACTTGCTTACAATGGAAAGTTAATGGAAAATTACAGGAAACAATATAGGCATGACCATTATTGGCACACATGCTTTTAGAATGAAGGTTTGGGTCACCATACAACCAACATGGTTAATGAGGGCAAATGGAATATGAAATAGCTAGAGAAAGAAAGAAATTACAAATACCATCCATGATCATGTGGCAGGTGCAGAAATGAGGACTGCAATAGTGTTATATTCTTCCTGCTTTGTTATGAATATACCTGAATAGATTAACTATTTCTTTTTTTTCCCCTCCCTTTACCATTCCCATACGCTCTAATATAAGGTGTGTCACTTAGGGCTGACTCTATATCTCAGTATTTAGGTTTCAGGATATCAAAGACGGAATGTGACTCAGCTAGGGGAGTAAATAAATATCACCCAGAAATGAATAAAGTGCAATGTGTAACACAGAGTCCCCTCTTTTGGAGAGATGGTTAGTATGCTTTTAGTTTTGTAAGGGATCATTGCATCATGTAAGGTGGAAGTACAATGTCATTATCTTTTTTTTTTTTTTTTTTGCGGTACGCGGGCCTCTCACTGTTGTGGCCTCTCCCGTTGCGGAACACAGGCTCCGGACACGCAGGCTCAGAGGCCATGGCTCACAGGCCCAACCACTCCGCGGCATGTGGGATCTTCCCGGACCGGGGCACGAACCCGTGTCCCCTGCATCGGCAGGCGGACTCTCAACCACTGCGCCACCAGGGAAGCCTAATGTCATTATCTTTATTTGGAAGTTAAATAGGGTTAAAATGGGAACATATGTATGTCAGGCTGGCAAAGAGATGAACTGTGCTGGACTGTCCGTGGTCAACTGGTACCACCAACTACTTTTGTCTAAGGCAGAAAATTAAGTCTCCCATAATTCCCTTCCCTGTGTGGTTCTGCGTAAAAGGCTGCCAATAAGAGAAAATATGATTTTCTCTTTTATGGAAGGGATTTATAAAATGGAAATGAAGCAGAAGCCATTATTCTCAAGACACGCAGTGCTTCCACAGACCTCTCCTAAAGCTCCCACTTCATCCCCATGGCATGCCTCACAGGTCCTTCCTTAGGCTCCCTTACTGAGGTCCCACTCTGACAGCTAGATGCAGTTTTGAGGGCTTCTCTGCAAACTCTGGCTTTCCACCCACCTCAGGCTTAAATCATTAATGCCTATTTTCCTAATCTTTCTATGACAGATTTATCAGTTCATTCTCTATTCTTCTTTTATATAAAATGTCCAGTGTATGATAAAAATTTTCCAGACCCTCAGTTCTCCAGTTCTCCCACATCTGTGTAAGCCATAATTAACATATTAAACCCCTCACTCCTATAATACTTACAGTAGCTCTCTTTCCCCAACTGAATGCAGACTGATACAGTAATAAAGTACTGCCGTAGCCACTGGAGCTCACTTCTGGGTGATGGAGCATTTCTCACATAAGGTAGAATACCTATGAACTGGGCCATAACTTCAAATATTGTCTGCAAGAGCTTCATATCAGGATACAGTATTTTTGGTTGAAGAAATATTCTTGTTCCTATGTCTAAGATTTATTTTGCTAATAAAAATCATTTTATTAAACACCTACTAATTCTCAAGTATTAAGTTTGGTGCTCAGGATACAAAATGCATATGTGGTCCTTGCCTTTGAAAAGTCCTTAGTATAAAAGAAGCAACATATAATATAAACAATCATAATATAGTGTGATAACTGCAAGAGTAAAGGCAGGCACGAAGTATAGTAGAAGGATCTGTGGCACAGAAGAGGTGTCATTTGAGCTGAGTCTTAAAGGACAAAGTTGTAAAATGAAGAAGAGAAGCAAGATGATCAAGGCAGGAAGAAGAGTAAGTGCAAAGGTACAGAGGTATACAAATGTGCCAAAAGAATGAAAGGCAGGTAGTGGGGTGTGATTAGAAGGATAAAACGAGATAAGGTTGAAAAGGAAGGTTGAAAGCAGAAGACAAAGAATCTTAATGCTATTCTGAGTTCCATTATGGTTACGAAGCAGGAGGTCTCAAAAGACCACCACTCTCATCAAAACAATCAGAAAACACCAGATAAACTAAACTTCATACTATTCTTTAGAGCCATCAAAAAGCAGTGGATGCAAAGAAGTCTAAATGAACCCAATTCCAGAGAAGGATGAGTTCTTCAAAGGTGAGCAAAGAGCCCCTTTCTACCTTGAATCAACTGCCTAGTCTGCATATAGGTAGGCAGAAAAGCAGGCCTACCAGAGGTGAAAGATTTTGCTGATGAGACAAAAAGAAGCTGAACTCTTAGTGGCAGTGTGGACTGGTATGATGGATCCAAATCTATAAGAGCCCCAGGTGTAAAAATAAATCTCTTGGTCTAACGATTGTACCCCAAGGGCCTTTTGTTAAGTAACAGTGGGAGCAGAGCTAGAAAGGAGAGATCGCCCAATCTTTTTTTAAAATAAATTTATTTATTTATTTTTGGTTGCATTGGGTCTTCATTGCTGTGCACGGGCTTTCTCTAGTTGTGGCGAGTGGGGGCTACTCTTCGTTGCGGTGCGCAGGCTTCTCATTGCAGTGGCTTCTCTTGTTGTGGAGCATGGGCTCTAGGGCATGCGGGCTTCAGTAGTGGTGGCGCACGGGCTTAGTTGCTCCGCGGCATGTGGGATCTTCCCGGACCAGGGCTTGAACCCGTGTCCCCTGCATTGGCAGGCAGATTCTTAACCACTGCACCACCAGGGAAGTCCGAGATCGCCCAGTCTTGTGTGGTCCTTAGCTTCCAGGGCCCTGCTGCAGTTACCATCCAGAGGTGAAATAAATTAATTTAAGCTTCAACCCAACTCCCTGCCAGCTGTTATTTTTAAAAAGTCAAAGAAATCAACTTTTTTTCTACAGCACACAGGAAACTGTGGGTTGGGCTAAAGGTCAAATCTCCATAATCTCATTTAAATCCAGAAGTAAACTAAATAAAACTGTTGCTCAGCCACAGCTCGGCCTGACACACTGAAATTTGAATGATCAGCCAATTACCCTAGCTGCCTGACAGAAAAAAGAATATGCCCTCTCTGGGAAAAATAAATCAAAAATATTATCTAGGTTACTCTCTACTCTTCTTTTATACAAAAGGTGCAGTATGAAATCAAAACTTCTAAGACATGTGAAGAAGCAAATAAGTATAACTCATAATTAAGAAAAAAGGCCAAAAGAGAGACCCATGTATAAGTACTTTAAAATAATTATTATAAATATGTTAAAAGAATTTAGGGACTTCCCTGGTGGCACAGTGGTTAAGAATCTACCTGCTAATGCAGGGGACACAGGTTCAATCCCTGGTCCGGGAAGATCCCACATGCCACAGAGCAAGTAAACCCATGCGCCACAACTACTGAGCCTGCGCTCTAGGGCCCATGAGCCACAACAAGAGAAGCCACCACAACGAGAAGTCCTTGCACCGCAACGAAGAGTAGCCCCCGCTTGTCAAAACTAGAGAAAGCCCACACACAGCAATGAAGACCCAACACAGCCAAAAATAAATAAATGAATAAATAAATAAGAATTTAGAGCAAAAGATGAACAGAATGGGTGGAGAGATGGAGGATTCCAGCAGAGAAACAGAAATTCTAAAGCTGAAAAATAAACTATCTGAAATGAAGTTACTGGATGGGATTAATGGCAGACCAGACACAGAAGAAGAAAGGAGCAATGAATTCAAAGATAGGTTAATTAAAAACAAATCAAACCTGAGGCCCAGACTACAGATGGCAAAAGAGACGATCAGTGAATTTGGCACATTTTAGTCAAACTGCTAAAAACTGGAGATAAGAGGAAAGTCTTATTAGCAGCTCCCCCCAAAACAAACCCAAAAAACTATTACATTCATAAGAATTTTAGCTGACTTCCCATAAAAACAATGAAAGCCAATAAAATAACATATTCTGAGTGCTGAAAGTAAAACAAACAAACGAAACCCAAAAACCTGTCAACCTAGAACTCTATACTCAGCAAAATATTCTCATATAACGGAGAAATAATGACATTTTCAGATAAACAAAAGCTGAGAGAATTAGTAGCCAGCATACCCTTACTATAAGAAATCCTAAAAGAATTTCATCAGGGTAAAAAGAAATGATTCCAGATGAAAATCTGAGTCTTCAGAAAAGATGAAAAAGACCATTTGTGGCCCACAGAAAAGTTTGCAGCTCTTGTCAGAGAGCAACTACCATAACAAACAAATAAAAAAAGAGGTATAGCTAACAAGGGTAGCTAAGAGCCAATAGTGGAGATAAAATGAAATACTTAAACAAACTAGACTGATGCAAAAGAAGGCAGGAAAAAAGAAAGAAAGGGACAAAGACAGACATCTAAATAGAAAACAAACAGCAAGGTGGTAGATTTAAACCCAAACAGGTGAGTAATAACGTTACATGTAAGTAGATTAACTAGTCCATTTAAAGTCAGAGATTATGAGTTTAACAAACAAGACCAGCTATATCCACTTATCAGCAACATACTTTAAATATAAAGACACAGATTAAGAGTAACAGGATGGAAAAAATATACCATGTACACTGTATGCATAAAAACAACGAAGTGGCTATGTTTACGTCAGACAAACTAGACTTCCAGAGAGAAACATCAGAGATGATGAGAGACACTTCATAATGATGAGTTAATTCCTCAAGAATATATAAAAGGGTTTGCTCCTAATAATACTGATTCAAAACACATGAAGCAAAATTAACAGAAATAAAAAATAATCTTTTTCCAAAATTGATAAAATTAGACACCCCCTACCAATAAGAATTAGAAGATTTGAGCAACACTGTGAAACAACATGACTTAATTGATATTTATAGAATTCTGCAACAGCTGCAGAATACACATCCTATCAAGTGACATGTGAGAACATATGCTGGCCATAAGGCAATTTTCAATATATTTCAAAGGACTGAAACCACACTGAGTAGTTCTCTAATCGTAAAGGAATTAACCTAGAAACAAACAATAAAAAGATCACCAGAAAATCTCCAAAGACCTGAAAAGTACATGCCATTCTAAGAAGTCTGGGCTCTATCCTATAGTACTAGTGGAGCTATTCAAGGTTTACGCAAGGGAATGATACATTCAGATATAATACATTCACATTTGAACTTTTAAAAAATAACTTTCATTGAATATTTTAAAAATGTAGCAGAAGAATGACTGAACACACTCACATAACACAAAGGGGAATAAACCATAATTCATGTAAAAAATGAGGAGAAACTGAATTAAGGTACCTGAAATAGGATTGAATCAAGATATTTTCAAATGCAGAACCAAGGGGACTTGGTGACCAATTAATTACACGTGATCTGCAAAGCTAGTTAATCCTAACTAACTTTGATGACTAGACAAATAGGAATGCTACGTATGGAGACAGGAAAAACAGGGAGAAGCAGTTTCTGATGGGTACAGGAACTAGAAAACACAGGTGTGCATTACAGGCTCTCCCCTTAATGCAAGAACATCAATTCTAACTGCTGCAGCTTCTTACTGTTTGGCTCAGGGATATAACCCAACTCCCCCTCCCAGCTCACTTAATTAATATTCAAGTTCGTTCTTGTTTGCTCTGTGGGTTCTGCACACTGATACGTGCTTTTCCATTTGATTATTTGCTCTTCTTTAGTACTGTCTAGTCTGGTTTTCAACTGGATATTCCATTCACACTTGGATCTGCTTTTCAGCTCACTCTCCAGGTTTAGTAACCAGGTCTTTGAACTGTTTTTTGGCTTGACCCACGTGTCCTGAGGACTCTGCTCCTCATACCTGCTCACTGGCTCATAGACAATGCAAATATAGATAAACACAGCCTCATCCCACCCCTATTCTAGATTCTTGCTCAGTTTAGTGAACAATCCATCTAGCTTCTGCCTATCCAGGAACAACTTTGGACAATAAGTTCATTTGACATTGAGTTTGAGGTCTTTGTGAATATCCAAGTGGAGAGATACAGAAAGCAGGTGGAAAAAAATGAGCCTAGGGCTCAGGAAAGAGACCCAGTAGGAGATAAAGATTTATGATCATCAGCAAATAGGTTGTAATCAAAATCACATGAGTGGATGAGCGTAAGGAGACTATAGAACAGAAGTCCCTAATCTGACAGGCTTTAGGGGCATCTATGAATCCACTGAAATTGTGGGTAAAATTCTGTGTATGTATGTGTCTGCACTTCTCAGATAGGGATCCATAAATTTCAGCAGATTCTCAAAGGTCTTTAACTCTAAAATTATTAAAAACCTATGCGGGAGGGAGATGGCTAGAATGTAACCTAGAGGGCACTCCTTACTAAAATGTGCTACAATTGTGGGATTAGAGACCATGGTGGGAAAGGTATGGAATATGTTAGCATTTCATTTCCAATTTACCATCTGAGTCACAGCAACCATGAAGCACATGATTTTCTATTCAAGATTGGGCAACACGTCCCCAAAATACACTGACTCAGACACCAGTACTTCTAGATTACCCAAAATTGTATGAAAACTAGAATTTTTAGGCCTAGAGCTTTGGATTCTATATTCCCAGTCAAAACGTGAATTTCTTCCCCACTCCCATCCCATAAATAAAGGGCACAATCTCCGCAGCCACCTTCTTTCTCTGGAGTCCATCTCATGTCACAGCTGACAATCGAAGATCACTTTTTAAGCATTACTTTATGAAACTTCATGATCATCAATGCTGGATATATTAGCATCTGAGTTTTTACAGGCAAAAAGCTCTGAAAATATATAATCCAACCCCACAAAACAAGGATGTCAGCTTGTATGCATTATCACAAAGTGCTCAAAAATGCAATTATAGTTCACACTTTACCTTTTTTTCCTCAAAATCATATGTCACTTTAGAGGTAGACAAAGATGGTGGGAAGGTTTTTTCCAGGGTGCATTTTGAAACTCTTTCAAAAGCCACAAATGTGTATGAAACAAATTCTCTAGTCACAAGGATTCAAACCACAGCATTCTTCCCTACTTAACCACTCAAGCAAGCCAAGAATAATCTAGCTGGTCAACTCACATGTAGGAAAACTATAATGTCTACTACTTGGGGAACCTCTAAATATCACTTACACATGTACCTTGGTTTATAAAAACCATTTCAGTATTGTACAAAGGAGAAAGCCATGAATTACCAATTACCAAGAGATTAAAAGGACTATGATAATGCACTGTATACTTCGCCTTTAGCAGAATGTAATTCACAAAACTTTAACACATATAGAACTTTTTTCAAACTTAAATGTTTTGTAAAAGAATATATACATATAGGTAATAACTGGAAAATGTTCAATTATATTAATCAATGAAACCTATTAAAATTAGCAAATATCTAAAATAAAATTACCTATATTATGCTGGTAGTTCAAAAGAATAAAAAAAAAATATCAACATATATCATGCACCTTAAAAAAATTTCAGATATTTTGACGTGGTTTAATTCCACTTTCATTAGTCTAGCCCTAAAAAAAACCCCACTAAAATGTAGTATGTGCAAAGATGTTCACTGTAGCACTATCTGTCAAACAGAAAATTGTAAACAGCAAAAGAAAAATGGTAAAATAAATTATAGAACATATACTAGGGAAACATTTTATTTGTTTGTTCATTCATTCATTCACTTACTACTGTGTTTCATAAAGGATTTAAGGTGGCTCATAAAATGATTTATTTATACAACCATGAAAAATTATGTTTAAAAATCATGTACACAATGAGAAAATGCTCATGAATATTAAATGGAAAGGGCTGAATACAAGATTGTGTGTGTGCAAAAGTGAGATGTAAGACAAGTATTCTTACCTTTGTTTAACAACATGCAAAGAAGAAAGAGAAATCCATCAAAATGCTAAAAATGGTATTTGTCGGGGTGGTAACATTATAGGTGAATTTTATTCTCTTATCTTTTTAATTTTATAAGTTTTATAAACTAAGTTTATATATATATATATATTTTTTTTTTTACGGTATGCGGGCCTCTCACTGTTGTGGTCTCTCCCGTTGCGGAGCACAGGCTCCGGACGCGCAGGTTCAGCGGCCACAGCTCACGGGCCCAGCCGTTCCGCGGCATGTGAGATCTTCCTGGACTGGGGCATGAACCCGTGTCCCCTGCATCGGCAGGCGGACTCTCAACCACTGTGCCACCAGGGAAGCCCCTAAGTTTATAGTTTTATAATAATGCTTGTATGTATGAAAAATATAAAAAGGATTAAGATTATTTTAAAAATAAAAAAAAAATCTGCCTCCATATATGATGGTTTATAAGAAAATAGCTCTTCGTATATAGCCACTAATGACTTGAAAAAAGAAAACAAAAGTAATATCTAAGTGTAAAAAATCCAGATGGAAATCAGCCTCATGAAATATAAGTCTGTTTTTCGATTAAAGGTATCAACAGAAGAACAGAATAAAGAGATGATATATTATAAGGTTGTGGGGAGGAGAGGAAGCTGACATAAAAAAAAAAATACCAGGGCTTCCCTGGTGGCACAGTGGTTGAGAGTCCGCCTGCCAATGCAGGGGACGCAGGTTCGTGCCCCAGTCTGGGAAGATCCCACACACCACGGAGCGGCTGGGCCAGTGAGCCATGGCCGCTGAACCTGTGCGTCTGGAGCCTGTGCTCCGCAACGGGAGAGGCCACGACAGTGAGAGGCCCACGTACCGTAAAAAACAAAACAAAACAAAACAAAAAACATACCAGAGAAAGGCAAGGAATTTTAATCTTGAAATCCAACAGCCTAACAGTGAACTTACGCTAACACGGTTGTCTTATTTAAACTGTAGTTTCAAAAAATACCACATCTATAGACAGAAAGTAGAACTGTGGTTGCCAGGGGCTAGAGGAAGGGGGAATGGGTAATGATTATGTAGTTTCAGTTTGAAAAGATGAAAAAAGGTCTGGAGATGGATGGTGGTGACAGTTCTACAACAATACAAATATACTGGACTATACACTTATAAATTGTTAAAATGGTAAATTTTGTTATTTAAATTTTACAATAAAAAATACATTAAGGTATGATTTGAAATAGATTATACAGGTAAGGTATATATTCACATTTTTTGAGTTTTCAGCTTTTCTCAAATAGGATTATAAAGATGTGAGCATAACTTATAAAAGAAGTAGTTGTAACTACACTTTAATAGTAACTTTCTCTCAATCAGAGGGTTGTTTATTGTACCTATGTAATAATTCTTCTCATGTAGCCAATGTTTAGTTTTCAAGTATCAAGAAATCATGCCTCATCTAAACAAAGGTTTAAAAGTAAAGTAGCCATTAGATTCAAAGTAAAAAGAAACTAGAAGTAAGTGAGGTCACTAATAATTCTGGTGTTTATGCAAATTTATGATAATCAGCTATGAGAATAAATCTCCCCAACAGTAAGCACCATTCTTAGAAATTGGGAAAAAGAGATTAAAGAATTGTCCCTATAGTCCCTGGAAAGAGCCACAGTTATCCTTAAAATGCAGTGGAAGATTTCTGATGATAAAGCATTTTACAAATAGGATTTTTCTAATTTAAAATAATTTTCTGATCATAAAAAAGCAAGGAACAAAATAAGAAAAAACTTTTTAGGACCCAAATTCCATACCCAGTTTTCTCAATTCACTTTAAAAATCTCACTTACCCTTCTAGTGTTTTCAAGGATTTTGGGATCAGGTTTTCCATAGTTAGGTGGATTGGCATACGGGTCATATCCAAGTTTGGCAAGCATGGGTGCAATCACCGCCATGTCTTGTAAAACATCTGGAGGTATCTTCCCAACCCATTTTGATAGAGCTCCCACATTGACTGGCTTGATGACCTGGTCTGTAGATCTCTCCACTCTGAAAACAATATAAGGTGAATAAACATGTATTTAGAATACTGAAAACAGTACTGGAAACATATTTTTTTTTTTTGCGGTACGCAGGCCTCTCACTGTTGTGGCCTCTCCCGTTGCGGAGCACAGGCTCCGGACGCGCAGGCTCAGCGGCCATGGCTCACGGGCCTAGCCGCTCCGCGGCGTGTGGGATCTTCCCGGACCGGGGCACGAACCCGTGTCCCCTGCATCGGCAGGCGGACTCTCAACCACTGCGCCACCAGGGAAGCCCCTGGAAATTATTTTTGATGACTCTAAAAATTACAAGTCTTCAGATTATAAAAGCTATTGAGAAAGAGTGTATTTTTCAGGCTTGACATTACTTACTAGACTTTTTTTTTTAATGTTCTCAATCTGACAGCAATTATTGGCAACCTCAGATTCCTAGAAATAGGAAAAACGGTCAGGTGAAAACATCTGCACAGAATGTACTGACATTTTAATTACAACATTCAGAAAAACATAACAAAGATAAGACTGCTTAGAAAAACAGCTCGTCAACTTACTTGAAATACATAAAAATAAAAACCACAAGTAAATAAGATGGCTTGATGAATGATGACTAGAGGAACATAAAGATGGACAGATTATGTGATAAAGCAAATACAGCAAAATGTTAATTGTAGCTAGTGGGTATAATTCTTTCAGTTCTTTATATGTTTGAAATTTTTCATAATAAAATATTGGGGGGAAAATAGTCAACCATAATCCACTAAGACTGCAAAATATTCATTTGTCCTATTTTTCTGTTGATTTCCTAAAGAACCCTATTTTCTAAGGAAGAAAAAGGAGTGCTATTTATGACTTTTGATATTACAAAATAAATGTGTTCTACCTCTTGACCTAGAAATTTACTTTAAGCTTATAGTGACACTATATTTGACTAAATAACTCATAATCTTAGGGTAAAATATAATCTAAAATGACATCTAGATTGAAATTGGATCTGAACTAGCAGATTTTGGCCAAATGACATTCAAACAAAAGTACCTAAGAGAGTTTTATATCATAATACATTAGAAGTCATTCAAACACACTATTCTAATAAAAGGTTAAAAAGATCTTTTTCTTTAAGTTTTCGATCTCTCGCTGCAGATAACCATTATCTGATGAAGAATCCCTCAAAGGGGCTCCACTCCTTAAAAAATACACAAGAGAGGACTTCCCTGGTGGCGCAGTGGTTAAGAATCCGCCTGCCAATGCAGGGAACACAGGCTCGATCCCCGGTCTGGGAAGATCCCACATGCCACGGAGCAACTAAGCCCACGCACCGCAACAACTGAGCCTGCGCTCTAGAGCCCATGTGCCACAACTAGAGAGGAGCCCACACACTGCAACGAAAGATCCCACGTGCCACAACTAAGACCTGACATAGCCAAGTAAATAAATAAAAAGAAAATAAAAATATCTAGTATATAACCAAACATACTTTATAAAAAAAAAATGAAATAACTAGAGAACATCCAAGCGCTGAACTGCATATTTACTGTGGGTGCACTAGGAACATTAGAGAATGGGAGTCACATCTGTAGAGATAAACATCTCAAGAAAAAAATGCTTTATAGTAAAAAAATAATTTCTGTTCATTCTATGTCAGGTACTTTGCATATGATATCTACTTTAATCCTTGAAACAACCTTAAGAGAAATATTATCAGTCCCTATTTTTCAACTGTGTTAACTGAGACCCATAAGTGATTTATCCAAAGTCACACAGTCTGGAAATAATGGAGTTAGAATTTGAACCTACTGAACCTGTCTGACTCCAAAGCATCTGTTTTATCCAGTTTCTCTTACTGCTGTCCTACTGACGTCAAATCACATCTTGATTTTTACATTCTACGCTTCCCTGAAAACTTTGGCCTCTTGTTCTATACTGCATAGACTAAGTGGTTTTGCCACAGTGATAACATACTACACATGTAATAGGTATATACAGGGCTGTGCCGGTAACACTTTACAACCTGATCTCTGAGAAGGGAAAGGTCATAATTTGTAGCATTTACTGATGACCAATGGTGTAAATACTCCCACCATGGATGATTTCAAGCTACCAACATGATGTCATTGACCACAGAGTTGAGAAGAGATGCACAAAAATGGGTTCACTGTAGCTGGCACAATCCAGCTCCAGCAGACCACTGGATATCTATAGGGTCACGATCTCTTGTCCCAAATTCTGAAATCCAAAAACTAAACATTTTCCTGTAACTCATGTGGCAGCAAAACATAACCTGAACTGATAGGAATCTATTTAAAGTCTTTATTCTTCTTGGCATAAACAATCATACTCTTTAATGCAGAAATACTGATGTCCTTGATTATAGCGTGTTGACCCAGAACAAACAGAGGATGTTATATAATATGTGTTATGTACATCATATGACCTTTCTAAAATCCAAAAATTTTGAATTCTGAAACATCTGTGTTAAGCACTGAAGTCACACATAGGGTCTCATATGTCGTGACTGAGAAGTTGGTAATGATAGAAGGGTTTTAATCACAGGACTGACAAGACTAGATTGTTCTTATCTGCATTCAATGTTGAAAACTATGGGAAGAGAAGATTGAAGGATGGGGTAACCGGGGTCAGAAAAACCAGTAAAGACGTTCAACTATATATTGAAAGAATTGAGAAATGATTAAAGCTCCAACTACAGCAAATGACATAGAGATGGAAAGAAAAAACCTCCATCGATTTGTTTTTTTTTTAATAAATTTATTTATTTTTGGCTACATTGGATTTTCGTGAGCTTTCTCTAGTAGTTGTGGTGAGCAGGGGCTACTCTTCATTGTGGTACGCGGGATTCTCATTGCAGTGGCTTCTCTTGTTGTGGAGCACGGGCTCTAGGCACGCGGGCTCAGTAGTTGTGGCACACGGGCTTAGTTGCTCCGCGGCATGTGGGATCTTCCTGGACCAGGGCTTGAACCCGTGTCCCCTGCATTGGCAGGTGGATTCTTAACCACTGTGCCACCAGGGAAGACCCCATAGATTTGTTTTTAATTGATCAGACTTAGTGGTCAATTAGATATGGGGAGGAGAGAAAGGAGTCTAGATGAATTCGTATTTGACTTGAAGGACTGAATGGACCGTGTTTTCATTCATTACAATAGCATGGAGGAAAAGCATAAGTATTGTTGCTTAGTTTTGTTTCAGATGTAGGGAACAAAGGAAAAGAGGTAAATTGATAGTAGTAAGGAAGTTACCAAAAGTCTAAAGGAAAATTAGAGTTGACTAAGAGACTGAAATGTAGTATGTGCTCAGTAAACAATAGCTAGTATTATTTTTGCATCCAGAATATAGCACCGGTTCAGAAGAAAAATGAAAGCCATTATTTATCATGATGATTGATTTAAAGATAAAGTTCAACCATCTCTTCTCTGAAAGAGAATTCTAAAATGAAAAGTCTTTTTTTTACGTAACCACTGAGTCACAAGATTCACTAGTAGCAAATGCAGTTGCCATGGACTCCTTAGGGGGAAGAACTTGGGAAGGTATACTGCGTATCACTCAGGTGTTTCTCTTTAAGGCAGCAGTAATGGCATTTTATATTGATTGAGCATAAAATTCATATTAAATATTTTTTGAACACCCACTATGGGTCAGGTCAAGTGTTAGATACTAAGTATGCAAAGATGGCATGACTAGGTCATGGTCTTCCTCTCAAGAAGCTCAGAGTCCAATAAGAGAGATAAGCATACACATGATTAATATGCAGCATGATAAATGTCATGACAGAGGTTAGAAACCATATTATGGCAATGCAGATGACAGAACTAGGTCATTCCTCTCCTAGGGTCTGACATGAGTCAGCGTAAGTTACCAAGTAGCTAAGGTAAAGATTAGTAATCTATGGGTCACAGGCCAAATCCAGTCCTACTGCCTGCTTTTGTCTGGCCTTCAAGCTAAGAATGGCTTTACATTTTTAAAAGTTTTTTTTAAAAAATCAAAAGAATAATATTTTAAACACATGAAAATTATATGGAATTCAAATTTCTATGTCACAAAGTGGTTTGTTTGTTTGTTTGTTTCTTTGGCCATGCCATGCAGCATGCAGGATCTTAGTTCTCCAACCAGGGATTGAACCCATGCCCCCTGCACTGGGAGCACAGAGCCTTAACCACTGGACCACCAGGGAAGTCCCAAAAAGGGTCTTTTCTTTTTGGCTACACAGCATGTGGGATCTTAGTTCCTGGACCAGGGATTGAACCCGCGCCCCCTACAGTGGAAGCAGGGATTCTTAAAGTAAAAACACAGAACACAAAAGATGAACGTTAAATGGCATATAGAAAAGGGACTGAAAATTAGACTGACTGCAGATTTCTCAACAACAACAACTACAACTAGTGGACAGTGGAATAATACCTTCAAAGTACAAGAGAAAATTACTGCCAACCCAGACTGAATAGAACAAAAATAATCTTCCAAAAATTAAAGACTTTTTCAAATAAATCTTAGAATAAAATAAAAATCCTATGTCCATACTATGCACAAATGTAAGCAGCAAAAACTGAATAAAACCCCATCTTTTAGGCAAAATATAATTGGGAAAAGGGACCACTGGAGTCTAAAGAGTATTATAAGAAACATCCTCATTATTTTTGACAGTTTTCTCTCACCTCTTTGCCCTAATCGTGGCACCCAGCACGCAGAAATGCATAGTGATGGTGCAGGCAGCTAAAACGCTGAGTGAAAGCCATATTTCTGGCCAGAATAACAAGAAATGTAGCCTCTGGGAGCCAGGGAGTGTTAGGCAGAAATCAAGGGAAAGAGAGAGCCCGACAAGATGGGAATAAAGACACAGGCCTACTAGAGAATGGACTTGAGGATATGGGGAGGGGGAAGGGTAAGCTGTGACAAAGTGAGAGAGTGGCATGGACATATATACACTACCAAACGTAAAACAGATAGCTAGTGGGAAGCAGCCGCATAGCACAGGGAGATCAGCTCGGTGCTTTATGACCACCTAGAGGGGTGGGATAGGGAGGATGGGAGGGAGGGAGACGCAAGAGGGAAGAGATATGGGAACATATGTATATGTATAACTGATTCACTTTGTTATAAAGCAGAAACTAGCACACCATTGTAAAGCAATTATACTCCAATAAAGATGTTAAAAAAAAGTGAACTTTGTTAAAAAGATATTATATAAAAAGAAAAAAATAAACTGAAAAAAAAAAAAAAGAGAGAGAGCCAGAGAACATTTCCCATAATTTTGCATATGAATCAGCACAACTTCCAACTCACACCTGGGAGAGACTGAAGGAAGCACAGCAAAGGCTTTGAGAATTAAACTATGAAATAAACTGCCACCAACACTCCAAACTCATAAATGATTTGTGAATGGGAAAAACCCAAAGCAACATAGCAAAGTCTGAAAACTAAACTGATACTGGAAACACTGTTCACAGAAGGAGACACAAACTTGTGGTTTAGAAACTAACCAGCTTGATTACCCACCACAACAAAAAAATCTTCATTCACCAGAGGATTCTAGCAGGACTCAGAGACTCAAAACATAACTCCAAAAATACTCAGATACAGAGAACCAAGAAAATGTGATCCAATATTGAGGGAAAAGACAATCAAAAGATGCACAGAACAGGAGGGAACACTCTCTAAGTAATTTATAAGGCCAGCATAACTATGCAACAAAACTGAAACTGCATACCTCAGACTGGGACTTGAACCCACAGGCTGGGACTTGAACCCAGCCAAAACCCAGGTTGGGACTTGAAGCCACGGTCTTTTAATTAGAATCACTAACCTGGTGTCAGGACTTACTGAGGCTCAGGTTCTTTATGTCTCAGCACAGAAGGAATTCAGCAAGAGGCAAAGTGATAGGCAAGGAGTAGCTTTATTAATATAGGACACTTGAGAGGGATACAAGCAGGCAGACAAGGGGGCTCTGCCCCAAGAATTAAGCGGGCTACATTTTTATAGTCAAAGGAAAGTGGGGAGGGGGAGACGACCACCTTCTTCCTCATTCTTTGAGTAGAGGTTAGGCTTCCATCATTAGCTCCTCCTCCTCATCAGGCAAGAGAGTGTTTGACCCTATAAGGTCAAACTAGGACTATCATGGTGTTTATTCAAATCAGCAGAAGGGTGGTAACATATACTAAAATACGTTAAATCATCACAGATTTCAGTATAATGAGGGTCTTCTACTTTGGAATGTCATCTTTCCCTTACACTCCTGTCCTTGGTCCTAAGGACATTACCTTGCTGGACTCAACCATTAACTTACAGTGGTCTCAAAAATAAAACAAGACAAAAACTTACAGTGGTCTCCCGAAGTTCCCTAAGGCTCCCTCTCTATCTATAATCCCCAGTGGGATTTCTAAAACTACCTGTGTAACTATCCTACTCTATCCCTATCAAAACCAGACATAGAGTATAGGAATAATAAAAATTACAGGTATCACTCATGAAATATATATAAAAATCCTAAACCAAAAGTTAGCATATCAAATCCAGCACTAATTATCGGATGATAATTAGTGCTCCACTAAGTTGGAGTTTTTCCAGAAATTCAAGATTAAATCAACATTACAAAATCTATTAATGTAACTTACATTAGTAGTTTAAAAGGAGGAAAAAATGTCATATAACTACTTCAATTAGATAAATTAACCTCTGTTGTAGGTTGCTCCTAAATCGCTCCCAATAATTCGTCACACAGAGTCCTTTAAACAAATTAAGGGTGTGCCTCACAGATCCTCTCAATTTAACAATAAGGCCTCTAGGAAGCTTAAGCACATTGTCCCTTAGCCATCTCAGCAGGAGCCCAAAGCAAAGAATGGTTTATCTCAAAGAGATTTGTGGGTAAAATTATTATCCAAATGGAATGAACCCCAGTGAGATTTACAGAGGACCCAGAACGTTTCTGAGAAGTTTATCAGCAGCAACATTGCCAACTTGGACTGAAAGGGACAGAAACAGTATAAAATGGAAAGACACACTGGATTCCCAAAATTCTTCTGGCAGGAATTAGACAGATAAAACCACATAGCTACAAAATATGTGCCATCTTTCATGAAAAAGGAAGGATCACTCAAGAGCCCAAAGGGCAGAGCTGAGAGATATAGAAAATAATTCCTAAATTACTTACATTTGACTGAGACCTGCTCAAAGAATGTCTAATATTTTCTCAGATGGATTTCAGAATTGATATGAACCAATGACACCTTTTTCTTCCCCCTATTTGCCTTCATTTTAAATGTCTATTGTCCTATGCCTGTTCCATCACTGTATACTGGCATTGGGGGTGGGGTGGGGACATAACTTGTATCTTTAGTGCTATAGATCTTTTCTATTCAAGGACCTATATTTAAGGAACTACACCTAGAAGCTCCATCCACAACTAGACCTGATTTAGATGGCAAGATGAAGAAGGACTTTGAGCTTGTAACAGGATGAGAATTTTGGGACATGGGGAGGGGGGAAATGTATTTTGCATATGAGTCATTGGCAGCCTGAGAACAGACTGATTGGCTGCTTCTAAAATGGTACCCAAGAGGGACTTCCCTGGTGGCAGAGTGGTTAAGACTCCACGCTCCCAATGCAGGGGGCCCAGGTTCGATCCCTGGTCAGGGAACTAGATCCCACATGCATGCCACAACTAAGAGTTCACATGCCACAACTAAGGAGCTGGCGAGCTGCAACTAAGGAGCCCACCGGCCACAACTAAGGAACTGGAAAAACACAACTAAGACCTAGCGCAACCAAATAAATAAGTAAATAAATAAAATATTAAAAATAATAATAAATAAATTGAAAAATAAAATGGTACCCAAGATTCCCAACTCCTGTATTCCTTTATGTAATCTCCTCCCCTTGATTGTAGCTAGACCTAGGGATTTGCTTCTAATGAATATGGCAGAAGTGATAGGATGTCACCTGAAGATTAGGTTAAGAAGATGTGAATTCCGTCTTGCTCACTTTCCCTGGCTCTTCTCATTTGCTTGCTCTGATTAGGTCAGCTGCTGTGTTGTGACTAGCCATACAGAGAAAGCTTCATGGCAAGTAAGTGAGGTTCTCCATCCAACACCCATGAGGAACTGAATCCTGCCCAAAACCACATGATCTGGGAAACAGTCCCCTATCAGTTAAGCCTTGACTGCAGCCTGGAGACTCAGCTAAGACAAGCCCATATTCCCAACCCACTGAAACTATGATAAAATACATGTTTGCTATTTTAAGCAAACACTAAAGTCACTACATTTTGAGGAGCTTCCAGGTTGGTGAACATATCCACATGTCAGGAGGATGGAGCACCCTTGTTTCATGGGGCCAGAAGCTTCTGTCTTGGGACCCTTCCAGACCTCGTCCTACGTACTTCTTCATCTGTATCCTTTCTAAGAATGGCTCCAAATTTTTTCTTAAATGCAGCCTTTTAAATGAGAAATAAGCCAAGACTCAGTGACAGAGTGACTTATGTAGGCTCATACTGCTTATAAAAGGCAGAGCTGGGATTCAAATCCAGGACTATCTCAGTAAGAAACCAAAATCTTAACTATCTTACTCACTGAATATGTCTTCACAGGAGCTAATTTTAATGTAGATTACAATCAGAATTTTTTTTTGTAAATGTCTGATTTAAAACTGTTAATGTCTACTTTTAATGAAATAAATGATTCATTTAATTATTTTTTTAAAAGATGGAATGGGGAATACCCTGGCGGTGCTGTGGTTAGGACTCTGTGGTCCCACTGCCAATGGCCCAGGTTCAATCCCTGGTTGAGGAACTAAGATCCCGCAAGCCGTGCGGCAAGGCCAAAAATAAAAAAAATAAAAGATGGAATGATATAATGTCCTGGATTTGCGTTAAAATAATTCAAGAGTAGGGGAAGGGAGAAAGTTAAATGAAACACTGTTGGCCTATATTGATCATTGTTGGTGGTCATACATATACTATTCTTTTGAATATTTTTGTACTTGAAAATTTTCACAATAAAGAAAAAACTTATCTTAAGGTTTCTCAGCCTTGGCACTATTTACATTTTAATTGGATAAATCCTTTGTTGTGGGGCTTGTCTTGTGCACTGTAGGATGTTTAGCAACATCCCTGGTCTCTACCTATTAAATGCCAGCAGTGCAACCACCCCACCATTGTGACAACCAAAAATATTTCCAGACATTGCGAAATGTCCCCCAGGAGAGCAAATTGGCCCCAGTTGAGAACCACTGCTTTAAAACAAGGTTGCTTGTTATTATAAGTCCTAGCCTAAACAAAACCACAAAACATTAGGAAAGCTGCAGGACATAAATATATACAAAAGTCATTTGTATTTTGATACAAGAGCAACTAACAGAAACTTTAAAAACAACAAATTATATAGAGGAATTCCCTGGCAGTCCAGTGGTTAGGACTTGGAGCTTTCACTGTGGGGGGCCGGGTTCAATCCCTGGTGGGGGAACTAAGATCCCACAGCTGTGCAGTACGGCCAAAGACAAACAAAAAATTATTTGAAAAAAACCACATTATTCACATTAACAGCAAAAAGGTAGTCAAAAATTAATCAAAAGTACAAGACTTTTATGAAGAACATAATAAAATATCATCAAAAGATGTTGAAGACCTAAGTAAATGGAGAAGCATACTGTGTTATGGATAGGAAGGTTAATATTGATATAATGATAGCCATCCTTCTCAAAATTACCTACAAATTCAATGTAAATTTAATCATTAATAAATCATGCTTAAATAGAAAACTGAGGAATAAAGGGCTAAAAATAGCCAAGACATTCCTAGAGAAGAACTAAGCAGGAGGCTTGCCCTACTGGATATTAAAACATTTCATAAAACTATAGTAATTAAAATAGAGTATAACTATGTTATATTTCACTAACAGAAAAATGCATATATGGAAACTTAATATTTAACCTAGCAGGTACTACAGGCGGCTAGGGAAAAAGAGACTATTACATAAACAGCTCTGGGGAACAAGACATCCATATGGAAAAAAATTAAATATGATCTGTACCCTCACACACAAAAAATAAATTTCATAATGATCAATAAATTCCAGATTGATTAACATGAAAGGAAAATTTTTCAAGTTTTAGGAAAAAAATATGGGAGACTATTTTTGACCTAAGGGTAAGGAAAGAGTTCTTTACAAAACACAAAGTTCAAACCATAAGGGAGAGGCTGAACCAAGATGGAGGAGTAGAAGGATGTGCTCTCACTCCCTCTTGTGAGAACACCAGAATCACAACTAGCTGCTGGACAATCATTGACAGGAAGACACTGGAACTCACCAAAAAAGATACCCCACATCCAAAGACAAAGGAGAAGCCACAATGAGACGGTAGGAGGGGCACAATCACAGTAAAATCAAATCCCATAACCGCTGGGTGGGTGACTCACAGACTGGAGAACACTTATACCACAGAAGTCCCCCGCTGGAGTGAAGGTTCCAAGCCCCATGTCAGGCTTCCCAACCTGGGGGTCAGGCAACAGGAGGAGGAATTCCTAGAGAATCAGACTTTGAAGCCTAGTGGGATTTGACTGCAGGACTTTGACAGGACTGGGGAAAACGGAGACTCCACTCTTGGAGGGCACACACAAAGTAGTGTGCGCATCGGGACCCAGGGGAATGAGCAGTGACCCCTGGGGAGACTGAACCAGACCTACCTGCTAGTGTTGGAGGGTCTCCTGCAGACGTGGGGGGTGGCTGTGGTTCACCACAGGGACAAGGACACTGGCAGCAGAAGTTCTGGGAAGTACTCCTTGGCGTGAGCGCTCCCAGAGTCTGTCATTAGCCCCACCAAAGAGCCCAGGTAGGCTCCAGTGTTGGGTTGCCTCAGGCCAAACAACCAACAGGGAAGGAACCCAGCCCCACCCATCAGCAGTCAAGCGGATTAAAGTTTTACTGAGCTCTGCCCACCAGAGCAACAGTCAGCTCTACCCACCACCAGTCCCTCCCATCAGGAAACTTACACAAGCCTCTCAGATAGCCTCATCCACCAGAAGCAAGAAGAACTACAATCCTGCAGCCTATGGAACAAAAAACACACTCACAGAAAGACAGACAAGAGGAAAAGGCAGAGGGCAAGGCAGAGGGCTATATACCAGATGAAGGAACAAGATAAAACCCCAGACAAACAACTAAATGAAGTGCAGATAGGCAACCTTCCAGAAAAAGAATTCAGAATAATGATAGTGAAGATGATCCAGGACCTCGGAAAAGAATGGAGGCAAAGATCGAGAAGATGCAAGAAATGTTTAACAAAGACCTTGAAGAATTAAAGAACAAACAAACGAGATGAACAATACAATAACTGAAATGAAAAATACACTAGAAGGAATCAATAGCAGAATAACTGAGGCAGAAGAACGAATAAGGACATTCCAACCAAAAACGCATAAGACAGAGGGTGGAATTCACTGCCATGGAACAGAATAAAGAAAAAAGAATGAAAAGAAATGAAGACAGCCTAAGATATCTCTGGGACAACATTAAACACAACAACATTCACATTACAGGGGTCCCAGAAGGGGAAGAGAGAGAAAAAGGACCCAAGAAAACATGTGAAGAGATTATAGTCAGAAACTTCCCTACATGGGAAAGGAAATAGCCACCCAAGTCCAGGAAGCGCAGAGAGTCCCATACAGGATAAACCCAAGGAGAAACACGCTGAGACACACAGTGATCAAATTGGCAAAAATTAAAGAAAAAGAAACATTATTGAAAGCAACAAGGGAAAAATGACAAATAACATACAAGGGAACCCCATAAGGTTAAGAGCTGATTTCTCAGCAGAACCTCTACAAGCCAGAGGGGGGGGCATGATATACTTAAAGTGATGAAAGGGAAGAACCTACAACCAAGATTACTCTACCCAACAAGGATCTCATTCAGATTCGATGGAGAAATCAAAGCTTTACAGACAAGGAAAACCTAAGAGAATTCAGCACCACCAAACCAGTTCTACAACAAATGCTAAAGGAACTCCTCTAAGTGGGAAACACAAAAGAAGAAAAGGACCTACAAAAACAAACCCCAAACAATTAAGAAAATGGTAATAGGAACATACATATCGATAATTACCTTAAACATGAATGGATTAAATGCTCCAACCAAAAGACACAGGCTCGCTGAATGGATACAAAAACAAGACCCATATATATGCTGTCTACAAGAGACCCACTTCAGACCTAGGGACACATACAGACTGAAACTGAGGGGATGGAAAAAGATATTCCATGCAAATGGAAATCAAAAGAAAGCTGGAGTAGCAATACTCATATCAGATAAAATAGACTTTAAAATAAAGGATGCTACAAGAGACAAGGAAGGACACTACATAATGATCAAGGGATCAATCCAAGAAGAAGATATAACAATTATAAATATATATGCACCCAACATAGGAGCACCTTAATACATAAGGCAACAGCTAACAGCTATAAAAGAGGAAATCAACAGTAACACAAAAATAGTGGGGGACTTTAACACCTCACTTATACCAATGGATAGATCATCCAAAATGAAAATAAATAAGAAAACAGAAGCTTTAAATGACACAACAGACCAGATAGATTTAATTGATATTTATAGGACATTCCAACCAAAAGCAGCAGATTACACTTTCTTCTCAAGTGTGCATGGAACATTCTCCAGGATAGATCACATCTTGGGTCACAAATCAAGCCTCAGTAAATTTAAGAAAACTGAAATCATATCAAACATCTTTTCTGACCACAACGCTATGAGATTAGAAATGAATTACAGGGAAAAAAACATAAAAAACACAAACACATGGAGGCTAAACACTACATTACTAAATAACCAAGAGATCACTGAAGAAACCAAAGAGGAAATCAAAAAATACCTACAGAAAAATGACAATGAAAACATTACAATCCAAAACCTATGGGACGCAGCAAAAGCAGTTCTAAGAGGGAAGTTTATAGCTATACAAGCCTACCTCAAGAAACAAGAAAAATCTCAAATAAACAATCTAACCTTACACCTAAAGGAACTAGAGAAAGAAGAACAAACAAAACCCAAAGTGAGCAGAAGGAAAGAAATCATAAAGATCAGAGCAGAAATAAATGAAATAAAAACAAAGAAAACAATAGCAAAGACCAATAAAACTAAAAGCGTGTTCTTTGAGAAGATAAACAAAACTGATAAACCATTAGCCAGACTCATCAAGAAAAAGAGGGAGAGGACTCAAATCAATAAAATTAGAAATGAAACAGAAGTTACAACAGACACCGCAGAAATACAAAGCATCCTAATAGACTAGTACAAGCAACTCTACGTCAGCAAAATGTACAACCTGGAAGAAATGGACAAATTCTTGGAAAGGTATAACCTTCCAAGACTGAACCAGAAAGAAATAGAAAATATGAACAGACCAATCACAAGTAATGAAATTGAAGCTGTGATTTAAAATCTTCCAACAAACAAAAGTCCAGGACCAGATGGCTTCACAGGTGAATTCTATCAAACATTTAGAGAAGAGCTAACACCCATCCTTCTCAAACTCTTCCAAAAAATTCCAGAGGAAGGAACACTCGCAAACTCATTCGATGAGGCCACCATCACCCTGAGACCAAAACCAGAAAAAGATACTACAAAAAAAGAAAATCATAGACCAATATCACTGAAGAATATAAATGCAAAAATCCTCAACAAAATACTAGCCAACAGAATCCAACAACACATTAAAAGGATCATACACCACGATCAAGTGGGATTTAAACCAGGGATGCAAGGATTCTTCAATATACGCAAATCAATCAATGTGATACACCATATTAACAAACTGAAGAATAAAAACCATATGATCATCTCAAGAGATGCAGAAAAAGCTTTTGACAAAATTCAACACCCATTTATGATAAAAACTCTCCAGAAAGTGGGCACAGACGGAACCTACCTCAACATAATAAAGGCCATATACGACAAACCCACAGTAAACATCATTCTCAATGGTGAAAAACTGAAAGCATTTCCTCTAAGATCAGGAACAAGACAAGGATGTCCACTCTCACCGCTATTATTCAACATAGTTTTGGAAGTCCTAGCCACGGCAGTCAGAGAAGAAAAGAAATAAAAGGAATACAAATTGGAAAAGAAGAAGTAAAACTGTCACTGTTTGCAGATGACATGATACTATACATAGAGAATCCTAAAGATGCCACCGGAACACTACTAGAGTTAATCAATGAATTTGGTAATGTTGCAGGACACAAAATTAATGCACAGAAATCTCCGGCATTCCTATACACTAATGATGAAAAATCTTAAAGAGAAATTAAGGAAACACTCCCATTTACCACTGCAACAAAAAGAATAAAATACCTAGGAATAAACCTACCCAGGGAGACAAAAGACCTGTATGCAGAAAACTATAAGACACTGATGAAAGTAATTAAAGATGATACCAACAGATGGAGAGATATACCATGTTCTTGGATTGGAAGAATCAATATTGTGAAAATGACTATACTACCCAAAGCAATCTGCAGATTCAATGCAATCCCTATCAAATTGGCAACTTTTTACGGAACTAGAACAAAAACTCATAAAATTTGTATGGAGACACAAAAGGCCCCAAATAGCCAAAGCAGTCTTGAGGGAAAAAAACGGAGCTGGAGGAATCAGACTCCCTGACTTCATACTATACTATAAAGTGACAGTAATCAAGACAATCTGGTACTGGCACAAAACCAGAAACATAGATCAATGGAACAGGACAGAAAGCCCAGAGATAAACCCACGCACCTATGGTCAACTAATCTATGACAAAGGAGGCAAGGATATACAATGGAGAAAAGACAGTCTCTTCAATAAGTGGTGCTGGGAAAACTGAGACAGCTACATGTAAAAGAAAGAAATTAGAACACTCTCTAACACCATACACAAAAATAAACTCAAAATGGATTAGAGACCTAAATATAAGACTGGACACTATAAAACTCTTAGAGGAAAACATAGGAAGAACACTCTTTGACATAAATCACAGCAAAATCTCTTTTGATCCACCTCTTAGAGTAATGGAAATAAACACAAAAATAAACAAATGGGACCTATGAAACTTAAAAGCTTTTGCACAGCAAAGGAAACTACAAACAAGATGAGAAGACAACCCTCAGAACGGGAGAAAATATTTGCAAACAAATCAATGGACAAAGGATTAATCTCCAAAATATATAAACAGCTCATGCAGCTCAATATTAAAAAAACAACCCAATCCAAAAATGGGCAGAAGACCTAAACAGACATTTCTCCAAAGAAGACATGCAGATGGCCAAGAAGCACATGAAAAGCTGCTCAACATCACTAATTATTAGAGAAATGCAAATCAAAACTACAATGAAGGCTTCCCTGGTGGCGCAGTGGTTCAGAGTCCGCCTGCCCATGCAGGGGACATAGGTTCGTGCCCCAGTCCGGGAAGATCCCACATGCCGCGGAGCAACTGGGCCTGTGAGCCATGGCTGCTGAGCCTGCACGTCTGTAGTCTGTGCTCCGCAACAGGAGAGGCCACAACAGTGAGAGGCCCGCGTACCGAAAAAAAAAAAAAAACTACAATGAGGTATCACCTCACACCAGTTAGAATGGGCATCATCAGAAAATCTACAAACAACAAACGCTGGACAGGGTGTGGAGAAAAGGGAACCCTCTTGCACTGTTGGTGGGAATTTAAATTGATACAGCCACTATGGAGAACAGTACAGAGGTTCCTTAAAAAACTAAAAATAGAATTACCATATGATCCAGGAATCCCACTACTGGGCCTATACCCAGAGAAAACCATAATTCAAAAAGACACATGCACCCCAATGTTCATTGCAGCACTATTTACAACAGCCAGGTCATGGAAGCAACCTAAGTGCCCATCGACAGACAAATGGATAAAGAAGATGTGGTACATATATACAATGGACTATTACTCAGCCATAAAAAGGAACGAAATTGGGTCATTTTTTGAGATGTGGATGGATCTAGAGACTGTCATACAGAGTGAAGTCAGAAAGAGAAAAACAAATATCGTATATTAACGCATGTATGTGGAACCTAGAAAAATGGTACAGATGAACCGGTTTGCAGGGCAGAAGTTGAGACACAGATGTAGAGAAGAAACATATGGACACGAACGGGGGAAAGCCGTTGGGGGGTGGGGATGGTGGTATGATGAATTGGGCAATTGGGATTGACATGTATATACCGATGTGCATTAAATTGATGACTAATAAGAACCTGCTGTATAAAAAAATTAATTTAATTTAATTTAAAAATTAAAAAAATAAAAGAATATCTAGGTCATCAAAAATACCGAAAGTCTGAGAAACTGTCATAGCTAGGAGAAACCTAAGGAGATATGATGACTCAATGTCATATGGAATCCTGGAGGGATCCTGGAACAGAAAAATAATATTAGGCAACATTGCTAATTTTACTATTTAACAATTTCCAGGACTTCCCTGGTGGCGCAGTGGTTAAGAATCCGCCTGCCATTGCAGGGCACACAGGTTCAAGCCCTGGTCCGGGAAGATTCCACATGCTGCAGAGCAACTAAGCCTGTGTGCCACAACTACTAAGCCTGCGCTCTAGGGCCCGTGAGCCACAACTACTGAAGCCCTCACGCCTAGAGCCTGTGCTCCGCAACAAGAGAAGCCACCGCAATGAGAAGCCCGCACACCACAACGAAGAGTAGCCCCCGTTCGCTGCAACCAGAGAAAAGCCCACGTGCAACAATGAAGACCCAGTGCAGCCAAAAATAAATTTAAAAAGTAATATTGTTAAAAATTTTTCCATATTTGAATATATTCATTTGGGTTTCTGATTTGTTACATGAATTTTATGAACAATTATATCTCAAGACCACTTGTATTTCACAGTTTATATCATGTTCAAAAATCAATGTCATATAAAGATTAAGATAAAACAAACAAAACAAAGAAAATCGTAAGGGAAAAAACTGATAAATGCAACAACTTGAAAATCTACATTCATCAAAACAGATTATAAAGAAAGTTAAAAGACAAGCTACTGAGAGAAGCAATCTGTAATATATCTATCAGATAAAGGATATCAAAAAGAAAAAGACAAACCTTACCCATCAGAAATATGGGCAAAAGTCATGAACAGGCCTTTCACAAAAGAGAACTATATATAGCCAATGAAAATATACGGTGCTCAAATTCATTAACAGAGAATTACAAATTGAAATTACAGTGAGGTACCTACCATTTACTCTTACCCAGTTAGAAAAATTAACAAGCCAGGCTGTACTATACAGTTAAACTAAATAAGAAGGTTTAAAAAAAAAAGCCAGGCTGGTGAGGTTATGGATTCCTGGGGATTTTTATATTGATAGTAGCAGTGTAAGCTACTGCAAACTCTTTGGAAAACAACTTGGCATTACCTAGTGAAGGTGAATATGCATATCCTCCATGACCCAGCAATCCTATGCTTAAGTGTGTATCTTAGAGAAACTCTTGAAGAGGACACCTTAAAAAATGTATATAGCTCGAAACCGAAAATGACCCAAATGTTCATCAATAGTATAAATGTATAAATAATTATATTTATTATTATTATATCATAGTATTGTGGCAATAAAAACAAATTGAAAATAGCTATACACCTCAAAAATATAAATCTCAAGATAATGTTAAGTAAAAAAAAAAAAAAAAAAAATGGACAGAAGAAAACACAGACTATGATCTCATTTATGTAAAGTTCACAAATAGGCTAACTAAACAAACAAAAATGGGAAAAACACGACAAAAATAATGACAGACCAGGTATCATCATCAGGTAGTTTCAAATATTGCTAATGTAAGGCTGAAATTCCCAAACTGCCATGTCAGTTTCCCTAGTAGAGCTGTTAAAATCAGGTGCCCATTTTGTTTCATTAGTTAAACAAACATTCATGAGTTAAGACTATCCCTACCGTAAACAAGCTTATGGAGAATGTGTGATAACAAAAGCCTATGGCGCACTTGGTACCGTGCTAGGTACCATGCCAGGTGTTTTGCACTCTTTTTTTTTTTTGACAGAGCATAAGCATTTAATAACAATAAAAAATATATATACTATAAGTACCACAGCACAGTACTATTAGTGCTGTGCTAAAGGCTTTATAGTAATTTTAATTTAATCCTTACAACAACTCTATGAAGTAAATAAATACTATGACCTCCATCCTCAGTGGGTACTATCGATATTATTATTATCCTGATAATAATAATAATAAAGATAATAGGTAACATTTTTTTTTTTTTGGCCACACCGTGCAGCTTCAAAGCGCAGAGTGAAAGCGCACAGTCCTAGCCAATGGACTGCCAGGGAATTCCCAATAGGTATTTTTGATCACCTACTAATGCCAGGCACTGGGATAAGGCTTTATAGTCAACCTAATTTAATCCTGAGGACAGCCCGGCAAAGTAGGTATCATCCCTAATGGATATTACTTCCATCCCCATTTCCAGGATAAGAAAACTAAGGGGGAGGATGAGGAAACTAAGCATAAGCAAAATCAAGTAACTCACCCAAGGTCATATGACTGATAAAGGATAGAGCTAGGATTTGAAACTTTGTCTGACTCTTATTTGTCTGCCTGTGTTTAGCCACTTTCACACTCATTATTTTATTTAATATTCATAAACCCTATAAAGTAAACGTAACATAGAGGTTAAGAGCACAGGTTCTGAAGATGGAAAGACGTGAGCCCTACATGAGCTCTACTATGTTCCAACTGTGGAACCGAGGACAAGCTCCTCAACCTCTCTGAGAGGGATATCCTCTGAAGGGATAGGCCCTTCATCTATAAAATGGAGGGGTTTTTTAAAATATATTTATTTATTTATTTTTGGCTGCGTTGGGTCTTCGTTGCTGCGTGCGGGCTTTCTCTAGCTGCGGCGAGGGTGGGCTACTCTGTTGCGGTGCGCGGACCTCTCATTGCGGTGGCTTCTCTTATTGTGGAGCACGGGCTCTCGGTGTGCAGGCTTCAGTAGTTGTGGCACTCGGGCTCAGTAATTGTGGTTCGTGGGCTCTAGAGAGCAGGATCAGTAGTTGTGGCGCACAGAATAAGTTGCTCCGTGGCACTCGGGATCTTCCCAGACCAGGGCTCAAACCTGTGTCCCCTGCATTGGCAGGCGGATTCTTAACCACTGCACCACCAAAGAAGTCCCAAAATGGAGGTTTTTAAAGTATCTGTGTGTAACTGTGAAAGGGTAAATACGAAAACTGAGATAAGGCATGCAAAGAACTTATAACACAGTGCCTGACACACAACAAATATTCAATAAATATTAGATGATAACATCATGGTCATCATCACCATCTTCTCCATTTTCTTGATTTAAAAAATGGAGATACAGAGAGGGACAGTAGTTCATCCAATGTTACAAAACCAGTTGGTGTCAGTAAAAGAATTTTAAACATAGGTCTAATCAGCTTCAAAGTCTGAACTCTTTTCCACTTGCCAAGACACCTCATGAAGGCAAAGGAAGCACATCCTAGACAAAGGGAGATCTCAAGGAGCTCCTCCTTAGGGAAGGGAGACCTAAGCTGAATGCTTAAATACAACTTGACTTGGTCAGATGAAGTGAGAGAAAGGTACCGCAGACAGAGGGAGCAATACATCCAAAGGAGCTGATACAATGAACAGTGTGGACTATTTGAGTAGATACAATTATTTCAGTGTGGCTAGAGCCCAGAGAGTAAGAGGCAAAAAAGTTAGAGTCTACATATGAAGCAAACATAAGATGCAGCATGATTCTGAGCAGGGGTTCTTAAAGTGAAATCTCCAGACAAGGAGCATCACCACCTAGGAAACTGCTACGAATGCAAATTATTGGGGCTACACCAGGTCTGAATCAGAAACTCTGGGTCTTTTAAAAGGTCCTTCAGGGGACCCTAATGTATGGCTGATGTTTGAGAAGATGATTTTGATCAATGATGGAATGTAATGGTGTTTTTCAAAAATAATGAAATCATCCTTTATTAGATAACTCAGAAGAGGGAGAGGACCATAGTATCTGGATAGAAACTAGCTATAATACCTATGATGTGCTTGGTTTTTCTTTGATAGCAGTTAATCAATTTTACAGGTTATTCTACTTACAGATCAAATTTGCCCTACGTTTCACCTTAGAAAAACACCCCCAAACAGGCTAACATTTTAAATCTTAAAAATATTTTTTTTCTTTGTTTCATACCTTCTAAGTTTCATACCCTGAAAGGTCAAACTTAGGTCTATTAAAACTAAGTGTTTAGGGCTTCCCTGGTGGCGCACTGGTTGAATCCACCTGTCAATGCAGGGAACACGGGTTCGAGCCCTGGTCCGGGAAGATCCCACATGCCACAGAGCAACTAAGCCTGAGTGCCACAACTACTGAGTCTGCGCTCTAGAGCCGGCGAGCCACAACTACTGAAGCCCGTGCCTAGAGCCCGTGCTCCGCAACAAAAGAAGCCACCGCAATGAGAAGCCCACACGCCACGACGAAGAGTAGCCCCCACTTGCCACAACTAGAGAAAGCCCATGTGCAGAAACAAAGACCCAACTCAGCCATACATACATACATACATAAATACATAAATACATAAAACAAAAAAACTAAGTGTTTGTAGGGACTTCCCTGGTGGCTCAGTGGATAAGACTCCGTGTTCCCAATGCAGGGGGCCCGGGTTTGATCCCTGGTCAGGGAACTAGATCCCACATGCTGTAACTAAGAGCCCGCATGCTGCTACTAAGAGCCTGCATGCCGCAACTAAAAGATCCCGCATGCCAAAACTGAAGGTCCCACAAGCCGCAACTAAAGATCCCACGTGCTGCAATGAAGATCCTGCGCGCAAACTAAGACCTGGTGTAGCCAAATAAGTAAGTAAATAAATAAATATTTAAAACAAAAACAAAAAAACCCTAAGTGTCTGTAGAAACCATTATGATCCCAGCCTCTTAAAAACTTACAATTTTTATAAATTTAAGAGGATGTTATAATCAACTTTTTCTTTTGAAAACAAAATAGAAGTGTCCCAATTCCATTAGTTTTACTTCAGTTTTGCTAAATCCAAGCAAAATTAAATGTTGCCACAAACCAGAGCCACACCACCTCTAAGTACTTTAGATACCAAGGTTCCTTATGAGATTTCATTTGAAAAGAGTGTCCCACGGATAAGACAAGTTTGAAACAACTGGTCTACAGGATAAAAGTTAAGATCTTGAGCATAAAATATAAGGCCTTCCAAAGCCTGGTCCCTCTCAGCTCTCTCAAGCCTATTCCCACCACTTCGTGCCTGGGTATGAACTCTCAAACTGCCTATAATTCCTCATAAATACCACAGTGTTTCTCATCTTTGTGAATTTGTCCATGTTGTAGCTTCCAAATGATTACTGCCTGGTTTTATTTTACTTTACGTTTAAACAATTATATTAGGCTATGGGAAACAAATGTGACATTCTGGGCCCAGGTGGGAGTGAGCTTGGATGACTTCCACTATAGAGTGGGAGGGCAGGGCCTACAGTTCAGGCATAACAGGTCCCAGCTGTTCTCTAGGTCCTTCTGTGCCCCTAGGTTGAGCCATGAGTCATGCCACAAGAAGCTCTCTATTCCACCTCTTCTCTTTGGACACTGTAGGACTAGAGTTAGACACAGACTGATCCTAGGAGTAATATCTCCTGATGGTTCATTTGGCTAAGGAAGAAAGAGGCGTTCTAAGTAATCAAGGAAGAACTACCACACTCCAACCATGGGTCACCCAAGGAGCACAATATCCTGTAAGTCAAAATGATCTTCCCTTTATCTGGGAGCTTGCCCCCCAGGGGGCATCTCGCAATGTCTGGAAACATTCTGGGTTGCCACAACTTGGCAGGGGTGGGGAGGGTTGCTACTGGTATCTACTGAGTAGGAGCCAGGGATGCTGCTAATTAAACATCCCACAACGTATAGGATGGTCCCCCACAACAAAGAATTATCTGGCCCAAAATGTCAATACTGCCAAGGTTGAGAAACACTGCTTTATTTCTCAATTTGACACCACATCACCCAGGAAGGCCTTCCTGAACAGCCCAGACTGGGTTAGGTACCTCTTGTTGGTTTCCCATAGTACTTCACACTGTATCATTCAGCAATCTGTGTCTTCTGTTAGATCATGGGTACCTTTAGGGCAGACTTCTGCACTCTGTCTGGCACATAGTAAGTACTCAGTGAAGTAGCAGAGACTGCTATCTGCCTATCCCAAAAAACAACCTATTCTTCTCAGTAAAAGAAACATCAACTCTCAGTTGGGCACATGGTCACTACATTCCTCAGCCTTTTATTTACGGCCATAAGACTAAGTTATGGCCAGGGCAACACACGGAGAAGGGCTACCTGAAAGCTTCTAGAAACTATTCTTAAAAAATACTTAAGGCTCCTTCTTATATGCCCACCCTACCCCTACCCTGCTGCCTAGGACACAGATAATATGACTGGAGCTCCAACTTGGACCTTGGGGGCAATGAGCTTCCAAACCGGTCTTGGTCTGCCTTCTTTTACATAACAGCCACTATTTTATTTAAAACCATTGTTATCTTGGATCTCTATCTTTTGCAAAGACACCTTAATCTAAATGATTTAATACCCAACTTCTATTTTTTGCCATCGATTACCATGTTCTTCAAGAAAAGTGAGAGTTGTGCTTTATATTAATTTATGTTCTTGTTCTTCTCATTCTTCACTGACATATTTTTAAATACAATTTTCCTCTACTGTTTTCCTTTTACAACCTGTTTTGCTGTCAATTGTATTCCTCGTTTATTCAATTACCCTTTTCCAGCTAAGCGTTCTCAGCTACTTAGCTCTTCAATTTGACTTGTAAAAGCAGCACAGCCATTTTCACAATCCCAAAGCATTCCTCTTAGATGGTATTTGATTAACAACTAAATTTATAAAGATAGGTTTACTGCCTTCACAAAGGATCAGTAATCCAAAGTAAACAGCCTTGCTCTATGATAATTTTATGGGGAAAAATGTAATATTTATAAAACTCCTCTGGGATATTTAAATCTGAGTTCACAGAGCTCAGCTAATCCTGATTTGCATGCTATTAATATTACAAACTATAGAAGTGATCCTAATTTGCATGATATAGCTTTCTCTTAACTTGCTCATAATATTCTTTTTTTTTTTTTTTTTTTCCAGTACCGCGGGCCTCTCACTGTTGTGGCCTCTCCCGTTGCGGAGCACAGGCTCCGGATGCGCAGGCTCAGCAGCCATGGCTCATGGGCCCAGCCGCTCCGCGGCATGTGGGATCTTCCCGGACCGGGGCATGCACCTGTGTCCCCTGCATCGGCAGGCGGACTCTCAACCACTGCGCCACCAGGGAAGCCCACTCATAATATTCTTGTTATCCTTACATTTCAGAAATTTTTCAAGTAGACATTTTGTTATCTTTCTCTGGTAATCCTGTAAAATATAAAAATTTTTAATTTCCAAACTAAGTTCCATTTTGGAAACTAAAAAAAAATTAATATTCTAAATTTACTAAATAACTATTCTACTTCCTCAAAAGTATCTCCATTTCCAAAAATTTTTCTGCATTATTTTCACCTATTTAATGTGTTTTTTGCTCTGGATCTGATTTCTAAGTTTTTTCTCTGCTTTACACTTATTAGAAGCTTCAGAGTGTCATTTATTGTATTCTAATTTGTTCTATTTACCACTATTATTACATTTTTCATTCTAACCTATTTGTGCATAATAGTTGTACACCCTTTTTCTGCTCTTGGAGTAGATAACTCTTCTCTGAATTGTAGTTGTGATTCTTGTACTTATTCCTTTTAAGGGTTACCATTATATTATTTTGTTTTCCTGGCTTTGCTCTTTTGACTACTAAACTTATTTACTGATCATAAGTTACCTTTTTATTTCACTCACTCTTGAGTATACATATGGTTGGTGGCTTTTTTTTGTTGTTACTATTATTGATGATTTTTATTTGTTCCAGGTAATTCTATAGTATCTTAATGAGTTTAAGAGCAAAAACAACTCTGTGCACTCTAGTGACTTCCTGAATGCTTCCATATGGAGATGACTAAAATTCCACAATCCGCAGGAAGAGGTCTACATAAATAGTCTCAAACTTTACTTCTATTTCCTACTCAAAATACAAACTTCTATTTCCTACTCCAAACGCAAAATACAAATATCAAACAGAGCAGGCCTCAGCAGTAGATACCATTTACTGATCAGCAAAACCCTCCTCCAATTCAATCACTTGGAGAATTCTGCCGGAATACACCTATTTGCATAAAATATTTTCCTTAGAATGTGCCCCCCCACCTTTCTATACAAACATTTCTTGAAAGATAAAGGCAAAAAGACGTGTAGAAATACCTCAATTTTTTTCTACTCTCTATTAGTTTAGAAGAAAAAGAGAGATCAGCGAGTTCTATACATATTGTTTTTTGGAGCTATCATATTCAAGACTATGATTCAGTCTAATACGAAGTTGAATAGTATGGTTGAATAATTTATTAAAACAGAACGTAGCATTCAAACATAAAAGTTATAATGCCAGTCACTGGAGAAACTAGAACTACTACTGGAGTTGAACGACTACCTTAAAATATCAAGGATGACTAGTATATCTAAAATCCTAGAGACTTCCTTGGCGGTCCAGTGGTTAAGACCCTGTGCTTCCAATGCAAGGGGTGCGGGTTCGATTCCTGGTCGGGGAACTAAGATCCCATATGCTGCACAGCGTAGCCAAAAAAAATTAGTAAGTAAAAAAATAAAATAGAATAAAATCCTACAGTTTTACCTAAATGCAGAACTAAAGCTAAATTATCAGCCAGTCAAAGCAATCTGTTTTCATCCCTTCTCCACTCATTAAATATTTTGCTTTTATTTTCAATTTTGAAAAGTTTAGCTTATATACACTAATCTCTAATGAAGACTCCCTGGACCACGCCAGAATGAAAGTATGCTTTCTTCTATCAAACTCTTTCATAGACGACCCTTATACATGCTAGCAGGTGACTACCCTACACCTCCTACTCTTCTGTAACTGGAACTGACCAGGGAAGCAACAGATGAAATGAAAATAACTGAAAATTCCTAAGCAAAGCAAAAGAAAGCTTAACCTTCATAGTTAACAAGATAAGGCAGGTAGAACCATGAAGGCCCTTCTTATTGCTGTCGTCAACAATTTCTGCATCCTGAGCCATCTGGTGATATCTTCAAGCCTTCAAGGCTGCCTAAATATTTTCAGTATTTTTGTACTAAATAATATACTAAAATAAGTATTAAAATACTTACTTTAAACAATTTTCCCAGAATAAAAATATTTATAGGAAGGCAAAAGCACACAGGATGATTGACTCTGGGCTATGAATTCCTTATGGTCATGACTCTCAACTAACATGTAATATTTACAACCTGGTACTTAACTAATGGAATAAGTCTGTATGTTTTTACCTTATCCCCCAATTAGCTCTTTTTAAGAGCAGGGACTCAGTCTTAAAAGAGGCAGTACAGTTTAGATTAGACCTGCTTCAACCACAGTAGCTCTGCTCTTATCTATTTTATACTGTAATGCTGGGTAAGTCTTTGTTTCAAAAAGGAGTTTAAATGTTATTATTTTGCTTTTAAGTTTAAAAACTACTTGCATCCCACTAAAATTAAAAGGACTGACAATACCAAGTGTTGGCAAAGATGTGAAGCAACTAGAACACATTCATGTATAGCATAGTCACACATGAATGGTACAGCCATACATGAATGATACAGACACTCTGGAAAACTGGAAGTATTTGTTAAAGATATATAGATACATAGATAGAGATATCTTACGAGCCATCAATTCTACTCATTGTTATATACCCAAGAGAAATGAAAGCTTATGTCAACCAAAGGTTATGTACAAGAATATGCTTAGCAACTTTACACATAATTCCCCAAAACTGGAAACATCAAATGTCCATCAATGGAACAATGGATCAATTGTGTTATATTTACATATTGGAATATCAGGTAGTAATGAAAAAGAATGAACTACTGCTATGTATAATATTCTGGGTGAATCTAAATGTTAAATGAAAAAATCCAAGAACAAGATAATAGACATGACTGCATTTATATGAAGTTCAAAAACAAGCAGGACTGTTTTTGAACTTTATATGCAACCTCATATCACCTCTGGTGAAAGAGATTGGAACAGTGGTTACTTTGGGGTTTAGGAGGATACTGACTGGGAAGGAGCATAAAGGAGTCTCCTGAGTGCTGGTAATTTTTTTATATCTTTATATGGATGGTGAGAACACAAGTGTGTAGAGATGTAAACATTCATCATATTGTACACTGAATATTTGTGATTTACTATATATGTTATACCCTAATTTTTAAAAACTCATATAGTGGCAAGAGTCTTGGAATAGGCATTGGAGGTTCTAGTCATGGTTCTGCCATATGTGATTCTTGACAAAGCATAAAACCTCACTGGGTCTGCATTCCATATACTTTATGCTAAGTAAGGTCTCTCCCCCCTCTAAAACTCACTAATTCAAAATTCCTATGAATTTCCTTGGTCTGCATGTTTGCAAAATTTTCTTTCTTCTTTTTTCTTTTTTTTGGCCACGCTGCGCAGCATGCAGGTTCTTAGTTCCCCAACCAGGGATCAAACCCACGCTCTCTGCAGTGGAAGTGCAGAGTCCTAACCACTGGACCACAAGGGAAGTCCCTGCAAAATTATCTTTTCCTGATTTCCACAGAAATTTAACTTGAGCATATCTCTTTAATCCCTACTTGGAGAGATGGTGGGGTGTTAATAGGCTTATTTTATATTAATGGATGGAACTAGCATCAGAATTTCTGGGCCAAAATACAAGCATACAAAGTAAAATGCTACCTAGGAATACAGGTGATTAGAAACTAGTGATGCTCTATTATTTGGAAAGAACAGTAAACTGTGATGACGTTAGCTAAAGCTGTAATTCTCTCTGAATCAATAAAAATAACCTGGAGCCACTGGAGTGATGATACCTAATAATTTATAATCAATAACTGAAAGCTTGTTGCAGAAAGGTAGCTGTTCCTTTCCAATTACCTATATGAGGAATCAATATTTACTGTACAAGTTCTATACTTTGAAAAAAAATCAAGAAGACATTCCTTGATAGGGGCAAGCAGGACACACAAGGGAAGTTCACTGCTTTTTCTTTTTCTTTTTTTTTTAGGTATTACTTTTATAAATGGAAAGATAAAAAATAAAATTTAGTCATAGCCAACTTTTCTTCATGAGGAGATGCTACCTGAATTTAACAGTAGTTTTTATATCCTTATATCCTTATTCTAGGTATAAGTCATCAAGTCAGGTTATCAGAGCAAGTCAGGCCACCCTAGTCATCACTTCATGAGAAAGGAAGAAAAATACAATGGTTTTAGAAATACTTGAATCCAAGGAACTTCTTGTATGAATTATGGATTAAGCTTCCAAATTTCAGAGATCCTCTAAAATTTTGTAAAAATCAAGGGAAGATGTATCCATCAGATGACAAAAGAAGCACTACATGTAATAAAATGCCATGGGAAAAAGCACTAGCCCATTAAGACCAAAGCATAGATTCTAATTCTGGCCCTGCCATTTAAATTTGAGTAAATCATTTTGATCTTTCTGATTCAGATTTCCTACCTGTAAAATGAAGGGAATGAGTTAGATAATTTTAACCTTTATTTTTCTCTCACTAAAATTTCCTATATGCTGGAATTCACTTCATACCAACATGGTAGATGCTTTTCCTCATATTGACCCTCATCTACACAAAAGTTAACTATCCTTATTAACAAAAATATCTAGAAATTAAATATCAGAAGCCACTAAAATTGAATGATGGACATTAAAGTCTGATGTCCTTTCACTGCTATAAATTGGGTTTGCTTCCATCAAGTACATAAAGAACAATTCATAAATTTTAAAATGAATTAAGTAAATGAAAGGGTCTATAATGAACCGGCTAGAGAATTTTTTAAAAACTCACTGATGAAGCTCTATTCTAGAAAAGGTCTACAGTTTCCATATACATATATATATTCCATATAGACACACACACACACACACACATACACACACACACACACATATTCTTTATTAGCTGAATATGGTCAAATAAAAAACATAACATCTACTCACTTTGACAGAGATACTCCCCCAGCTTTCCCAATCATCTCTTCATGGTGTAATACTGAGTGGTTCCAAGGAATTTGGAGGAACTTTAAGAGTGTTCTCATCCACCGTTCAGGGTGTAAGACAAGTTGCTCATAGTGAACTAACATGCATTTTTTATAGCCAACCTCCATACACTGGTTATACATGGTCTCTATGGCACGATTCCACTTGGTCAAACAGTCCCTATAGCTGTTCAGGTCAAATCCAGCGATTGTAACTTTTCGAGAAATCATTGAATGTACTGATGCCCGGCCATCACGGACCATCAGGAGAAATTTGGCATTGGGGAATAACCTAGCAAGGTACGTTAAGGATTTCAGGGCAAAAGGATCTTTATTACATAAATAAGGGGCTGGCTCCCCATGCTTAACAATGATTTCTAGTAAGAAGGCCTGCATGGCAGAATCCAGCACTTCATCGGTGACACCAGCCTCATCCAAGCGTATTTTCTCTTTACTCGACCGTGACCATATCTGCTTCAGAGCCAGGATTCGAGGAATGACCCTGGTTTCCTCTCCACAGCGAATATCAGGGTGTGCATCTAGCATGGCCCTCATGAGTGTGGTTCCACTCCGAGGCACACCTCCAATAAATATTAAAGGCATATCTTTGTGATAGGCAAAGGTTTTATTGGCTTTGATGTCCAGGCCAGTTCGCACAGTGGTCTTTGTGTTCTCCAATTTGAGGGGCTGGCTACGTTCTTCTATTCGGTGATGGCATTCCATGGCGTGTTGGCCCAAGTAAAATACAGTCACAGAACTAATCACCAGACATGCCAATAGTAAGTTCTGCTTCAGTTTTCCAACCATCTTGATGTGGTTATCTTGCTATTAAACAGATATTTTGCTACAAATGTTTTTCAGAAAACTTTCAGGCCATGGAGATTCTACTTCAGAAAGATGATCAATATCTAATAGGAAAAGGAAAAAGTTATTTTACCATTACATTAAGATTGTTTACAAATTAATCATCAGTTATCACCATTGCATTTTAGCTAGAAAGAAGTTGAAGCAGTCTTAAATACACTGATACTCTTAGAATAAAAGTATATATAAATATAAGCAAAAATAAATCAATATTTCTAATCAGAAACAGCTTTTCTTAATGTAACAATTCTGAAGCTACAGACCTTGCACAGAATGGAAATATAAATAAAATTATTTCTATGGTGAGTCAAGCAAATATTTAATATTCCCAAGTATGTTTGGAGTCTAACCCAAGGTTCATCTCTGATATTCAGAGTTGCTTCATCCCCAAGAAGCTTCATCCACATTCTACCATAAAGAGAAATTACAGAAGAAATATACAACTTCCAAATTTTTAACACAGATTCAGTTTATTCATATCTTACAAATTATTTATTTAGGTACTACAGTCCAGATACTTGGGCTTGGCTGAGGATAAACTTTGAAAAGGACAGCAGTGCAGTGACCCCTGCTCTCAGGAAACAAAGTCTCATGGGCAGACAAATATACAATGATAATAAAGTGTGATCCGTGTCTTAGTAGAAACAAGCAAAGGAGACAATGGTAGTATAATGAAAAGGCACACAGAAAGGAAGCTACCTCAGGAAGCTATAAAACCATATATAAAACAAGAGGAAGGAGTACGCTAAGTAATAGAAACTTGTGTGCAAAAGCACAATGGCATGACAGAACACAGCATAATTAGGTGACAAGAAGTAGTTCAGGAAAGCTGGTGTATAGGGTGCAAAGAAAACTGTGTGTGTCTGTGATCTAGCCTTATCTAGAATAGATAAGATTTGGGTACACAGAGCATTCTAAACTGAAGATACGCTATGACCAAAGACACAGACATGTAAAAGCAGGGGCATGTATGTAAAACATACGTACTATGTACATGTAAACTTACCCTGAACTTCAGAGGGCAAGTGTGATGTTTAGTTTTATCTGTCAACTTGGCTAGGCTATGGTGCCCAGTGTTTGGTCAAACACCAGTCAAAATGTTTCTGTGAAGGTATATTTTTTAGAAGCGATTAACAATTAAATCAACAGACTTTGAGTAGATTACCCTCCAAAATACAGGTGGACCTCATCCAACAATTGAAGTCCTTAAGAGAAAAGACAAGTTTCCTGAAGAAAAAGGGACTCTCCACAAGACTGCAACACAGAAACCCTGCCTGAGTTTCTAGCCTTGCTGCCCTGAGGAATTCAGCCTCTAGGCTAACATCAACTCTTACCTGCCGGACTGCTGTATGGATTTTAGAAATACCAGTGCCATAATCACATGAGCCAATTCCTTAAAAACTCTCAGTCATATATATATATATATATATATATATATATATATATATATATATACACACACACACACATACATATACATATGAATATCCTGACTGACAGTGAGTACACCTGGGGAAATGACTAACTACACCAGAAAAAGAATACATTCTGAGGGGCTGGATGTCTAGCTATGAACTAACGAGAAGGTAGGCCATTCTTCTCCCCAAAAAAACAAGTTATAAAGAGGAATGAAACTGACAAAACCACCCTTTCAGTCCTCTGGAAATTGACCAAAGGAATACAGCAACCCAAGAAGCATTTATGTTTGAAAAACTGCTCAACGTTCAGTAAGAACAGTGAGAGCTGTGGTATTTGTGCCCAAGACTACTCCCACCCCCACCATCCACCCACTCAGCAGGTACAGAGGTTCTGCAGGGCAGGGCAAACTACAAGGCCTGGAGGCTTTGCTGCTGGAATCAATGGGAGATCACTCAATTTGAATTGGAGCGTAGCACACATGCCCAACTGTGCTGCCAGTGTAAGTGATGCTCCAGGCGGCAGGTGAGCAAGGACGGTGAAGAGCTCTAGTAGGCTGAGGCTGTAGTCGTGATCAGCAAGCTCGTGGCCAAAGCTGAGCTATATACAGGCAAAGAGGAGACATGAAAGGATCAAGTGGAAAGTAAACACCAGGGCAGATTTGAGAACAGCCTGAACTTTGAACATGTTCCTCTGCCCCACACGCAGATCCACTGGCAGAGGACAAGTCTTACTGCCTCAATATGTTTGAGCACAACCGCTGTCCACTAAGCTATGCAGACAGGGGGGCAAACCACAAGAAAGCCATGCTTAAAAATGAAAACAATTGTGTGTGTGTGTATGTATCTGAGCAGCTACATCAGCATACATTTATATGAAATGTTCACATCTGGCAAATTTACAGAGACAGAAAGCATGGGGTGGAAGCAGGAACTTATGGCAAACAGGCATGAGGGGACTTTTTCCAGTGATGAAAATGTTCTAAAACTGGACTGCTGTGATAGTTGCACAACTCTATAAAATCTACTAAAAATCACTGAATTGTACCCTTAAAATGAGTAAGTTTTATGGTATATGTTACACCTCAGTACAGCTGGTTTTTCTTTTTCTGAAGAATACACTCAAAGAAATATTTTTTGAGAGTCTCAGTAGGATACAACAGTCAAGATCTGGTTTTTGTTTACTCATGTATTCATTCCTTTAGCCACGTATTTGAAGACCTATTACTGTGCCAGGCACTGTACTTTATTATAAAGCTGCAACAAAGAACCACAAAGTGAGAAGAGGTTGAGATTAGAAGATCAGCTTGATAAGAAAAGACTGCAAAGAAAAAAACATTAATTAAGATAATTGGTAGCAATATAGCATTGAAATATCTATGCAGAAAACTGTATCCATGATGTAGAAGGCACACTTAAGATGTTACACCAGTATTTAATTTAAAGGGGAGAAAGTGGGAAGGAAAGAAAACAATGGAGAGAAAAGAGAGTAATAGAGAAAATGGAGAATTAAGATTCAATCCTAGAAAAATAACATTTTGGTTAAAGAAACTAAAACTGTATCAAAAGCACAAAGGGAAAAAGTCCTTTTGGAAATAGAAAAAAAGACATTAGTCTATTCAAGTGAGGGCCTACCATTCAAGCAAAACAATGACAATAAACCCAATCTGGAAATATCCTGGCAATTTCAAATATGGCAATTTCAAATTTCAAATATAATTCAATTTCAAACGTGAAAGAAATAGTTCTTCAGGCTTCCAAACAGAAAAAGAAAATAAGGACCATAGGACCAAAAAACAAGCTGGCATTAGATGTCTCTGCAACATTAAATGCTTATCCTCTGGTTTCCTTGTAAGATACCTTTCCTTATTTTTCCAATCTGCTATGATGAACATGTGTTACCTTTCTAAGTGAGAAAAGAAAAAACAATATTTAAAAAATAATAGGGGGCTTCCCTGGTGGCGCAGTGGTTAAGAATCTGCCTGCCAATGCAGGGGACACGGGTTCGAGCCCTGGTCCAGGAAGATCCCACATGCCATGGAGCAACTAAGCCCATGCGCCACAACTACTGAGCCTGTGCTCTAGAGCCCGCAAGCCATGAATACTGAGCCCACGTGCCACGACTACTGAAGCCCGTGCGCCTAGAGCCCGTGCTCTGCAACAAGAGAAGCCACTGCAATGAGAAGCCCATGCACTGCAACGAAGAGTAGCCCCCACTCACAGCAACTAGAGAAAGCCCGCGCAGCAACGAAGACCCAAGACAGCCAAAACTAAATAAATTTATTAAAAAAAAATAATAATAGGAATAGCCTTTCTTAAAAATTGACAGGTAAAGATCTGAAGAATGAGCAGGAACTAGGTAAAGAGTGAAGAGAAGAGCATTCTAAGCAAAAGTAAATGGATACGCAAAAGCCCTGCAATAGAAAGGCATTTTAAAGCTTTCAGGGACTTCCCTGGCAGTCCAGTGGTTAAGACTCTGTGCTTCCAATTCAGGGGGCACAGGTTCGATTCCTAGTTGGGAACTAAGATCCCACATGCCACATGGTGCGGGCAAAAAAAAAAAAAAAATAGTTTTCAAAGAGCAGGCTAAGGCAGTAAGCAAGAGAGAAAGTGAGTGAGAGATGAAACTGGAAAAATGGGCAGGGGTCAGTTCATAAATCTTGTGGGTCAGGTTAGGGATATAAAATTTTATCATAGATGCAATCAGATGTGACTGATTTAAAGATTCTAAGCAGTGAGTTACTTAATCCTATTTAGGGTTATACAATCTCACTCTGGCCAAAACTATCTTGAAAAACAAAAATGTTGGAAGATTCACAATTTCAAAACTTAATACAAAGTGATAGTAATGAAGACAATGCAATACTGGCAGAAAAACAGATATACAGATGAATGGAAGTCCAGAAATAAACTTACATTTACGGTCAACTGACTTTTGACAAGGGTGCCAAGATAACTGAGAGAGGAAAGAGCACTCTTTTCAACAAATGATGCTGGGACAACTGGACATCCGCATGCAGAAGAATGAAGTTGAATACCTATTCACAAAAATTTACTCAAAATGAGCTAGAGACCTAAATATAAGAGCTAAAACTATAAAATTCTTAGAAGAAAACAGAAGTGTAAATCTTTGTGGCTGTGCGTTAGGCCACAGTTTCATAGATACAACACCAAAAGTACAAGAGACAAAGAAAAAACAGATAAATTGGACTTCATCAAAATTTAAAATATTTGTGCTTCAAAGGACAATATCCTAAAAGTGAAAGACAAACCAAAAAATGGGAGAACATATATGTAAATCATATGTCCAATAAGGGACTTGTAACCAGAATATATAAAGAACTTACAATTCAACAAGACAGACAAATAACCCAATAAAATACGGACAAAAACTCTAACTAGACACTTCCCCAAAGAAGATATACAATAGTTAATTAGCACATGAAAAGAAAAGATGCTCAACAATGTTAATCTTCAGGAAAATGCAAATCAAAACCAAAATGAGATACCACTTCAAACCCACTAGATGGCAACAAAAAAAACACAGACAATAAAAAGTGTCGGTGAAGATGTGGAGAAACTGAAACCCTCATATACTGCCAGTGGGTGGAACTGTAAACTGGCAGGGGCACAGTCACTTTAGAAAACAGTTCGGCAGTTCCTCAAAAGGTTAAGAGTTACCATATGATCCAGCAATTCCACCCAAGAGAATTGAATACACGTGTCTACACAAAAACTTGTACACAAATGTTCATGGCATCATTATTCATAGCCAAAAATAAGCAACAACCCAAATGCCCACTAAACAATATATGGTATATCCATGCAACAGAGTATTACTAAGCCATAAAAAGGAGTACTGATACATGTTACAATTTGGATGAACCTTAAAAATATTATGCTAATTGACTGAAATAACTCATAAAAGATCACATACTGTATGATCCCATTTATATGAAATATCCAGAAAAGGCAAATCTGTAGAGACAGAAAAATTAGTAGTTGCCTGGGGCTGAGGGGAGAAGGAAGATGGAAACAACTACCATGGTTTTTTTAAAAAATTTATTTATTTTTATTTATTTAGTTAGTTTTGGCTGTGTTGGGTCTTTGTTGCTGTGTGCGGGCTTTCTCTAGTTGCGGCAAGTGGGGGCTACTCTTCATTGCGATGCGCGGGCTTCTCACTGCAGTGGCTTCTCTTGTTGCAGAGCATGGCCTCTAGAGTGCACAGGCTTCAGTAGATGCGGTGCATGGGCTCAGTAGTTGTGGCTTGTGGACTCTAGAGTGCAGGCTCAGTAGCTGTGGCGCACAGGCTTAGTTGCTCTGCAGCATGTGAGATCTTCCCAGAGCAGGGATCGAACCCATGTCCCCTGCAATGGCAGGTGGATTCTTTACCACTGCGCCACCAGGGAAGCCCATACCATGTTTTTTGTTTGTTTAATAAATTTATTTATTTATTTATTCATTCATTCATTCATTCATTTATGGCTGTGTTGGGTCTTCATTGCTGTGCACAGGCTTTCTCTAGTTGCAGTGAGCGGGGGCTACTCTTCCTTGCAGTGCGAGGGCTCATTGTCGTGGCTTCTCTTGTTGCGGAGCATGGGCCCCAGGTGAGCAGGCTTCAGTAGCTGTGGCACATGGGCTCAGTAGTTGTGGCTTGCAGGCTCTAGAGCTCAGGCTCAGTAGTTGTGGCGCACGGGCCCAGTTGCTCCGCGGCATGAGGGATCCTCCCAGGCCAGGGCTCGAATCCGTGTCCCCTGCATTGGCAGGCAGATTCCTAACCACTGTGCCACCAGGGAAGCTCATGTGGTTTTTTTTTTTGGGGGTGATGAAAATGTTTTAAATCCAGGTTGTAGGAAAATCTATGGTGTGTGGATTACGTGTCAATAATACTGGTTTTTTTAAAAAACAACTACACACTTATTAGGATGATTCAAATAAAAAATGCTGACAGACAATATCAAGTGCTGACAAATACGAGGAGCAACTGGCTCTCACACATTGCTGGGAATGCACAATGGTACATCCAGAGTCTGGTAGATTCTAATGACCGATATGAGAAAAGAATCTAAAAAAGAGTGGATATATGCATATGTATAACTGACTCACTTTGCTGTACAGCAGAAATTAACACAACATTGTAAATCAACTATACTCCAATAAAAATTTTTTTTAAAAGTCTGGTAGAGTCTAATAAATGTAAACATACACTTACCATACAACCCAACAAGTGCACTCCTGAGAATTTGTCGTAAAGAAATGAAACCTACATTCACATAAAACCTGCACATGAATATAGCAGCTCTATTCATAAACACCAGAAACTGAAAACAAACCAAACGTCCCTCAATGGGTAAATTTGGATAAACTGTGGTACATCCACTTCTGGAATACTATCCAGCAGTAAAAAGGAACAAATTCTTGATACATGCAACAATCTGAATGAACCTCAAAGGCATTATGCTGATTGAAAGAAGCCAGTCTCAAAATGATTCTACTTATAAAATATTCTTGGAAAGACAAAACTACATCACTGGATGCCAGAGGACTAAGTATAAAGGGATATAACACAAGTTTTCTGGGATGATGGAACTGTTCTGTATCCTGACTGTGGTAGTTGTTACATGAATCAATATATGTATGAAAATTCACAGAACTATACACCAGAAAAAAGTCAATTTTACTGTATAACAATTTTTAAAACAAAAAAAATTTTTAAATCAAGAGAAATTTGAGGGGAAACATGGGGGAAGGAGAAGACAGATGACAGGAGAAGACCAAGAAGAGGAGAGCCTGTGACTCTAAATCTTCCAATTAATGTTTCTGATTAACATTATTTAGTGGTGATAGATTCAGTGGTGATAGGAAGACATGAAGTAAATAATGGGTTTTACTGAGAAAAGTAGAGAAATGATCCTAGAAAAATGATCCCCGTATTTTCCATTTTATGAACATTTAAATGAAATATAAATTCATTTAAATACAAACAAAGCAAACATAACGCATTTAATGAAGCAAAGAGGAATGCTCTTAGGGACACAATTAACTCTAGTCCATTTCATTTTATAGTTATACAGGAATGATTCCTCTTGTACATTCGTTTGTTTGGGGGGTTGCATAATGTATATTGCATGAGAGAAAAGCAGTGATCACTAAGAAATCACCCTGAAATTGCAAAGCTTTTTGATAAAATTTAGTACTATACATACTTTACATTTAACTTACCAACATCTGACATATGTCAGAATCCAATAGGTGACAAATGACTCAACTTCGTTCAAAAATTACATGAACAATTTAGAATTCAATTGTACAAAAACAACATAACGACTTCTCTGAAAATTTCCCCAAGCACATATTAGATACAAAATAGAATTCACCAATCTAAAGTTAACATGATAGGGCTTCCTCGGTGGCACAGTAGTTGAGAGTCTGCCTGCCAATGCAGGGGACACGGGTTCGTGCCCTGGTCCGGGAGGATCCCACATGCCGCGGAGCGGCTGGGCCCGTGAGCCATGGCCGCTGAGCCTGAGCATCTGGAGCCTGTGCTCCGCAACAGGAGATGCCACAACAGTGAGAAGCCCGCGTACCGCAAAAAAAAAAAAAAAAAAAGTTAACATGATAGACCTTTAAGTTACTATAGCAGCAACCAACAGTATCTGATAACTTCCCATTAAAATACCCCAAATTCCCAGTAAAATACATAAAGACAAAAATTAGAAATATATTATGAATGTATTTCCTTGTCCAGAAACATACTTGTAAATCATTTTCATGACTGCATAATACTTTACTGAAAAGGCTTTACCAATGTTTATTTGGCCAATTCTGTATTATTACTTACTTGTTTCTAAATTTTTGTGATAAATATTCTTGCATGTACAAACATCTTTGCACACATGATTATTTTCTACTCTGAATTTTTAAAAGGGGAATTGCTAGGTCAAAGGGTGTGAGATGTGCTTGATTTCAAAGCATTTAATACATATTTGATTTACCTCTTTCTCATACCCTACATCCAAATCTGACAAAAATTCTACCGGCTCTTTCTTCAAAATGTAGTCAGAATCCCACCACTTCTCAACACTTCTACTAGGACTGCCAGATTCTCTCACCAGGATTTCTGAAAGGTATCTTTGCTTCTTCTCCTGCCCCCTAGAGTCTATTCTCAACTCAACAGCCAAAGAGATTTCTTTCAAAACTTAAGTCAGAACACGTCATTTCTCTGTTCAAAGCCTGGTATTATTTTTCAAAATGGTCTTGAAAAGGCTTATTTTAAGGCATCCAACACTAAATTTCTCTGTCTCTTTCTACTGATTCTGTCAATAGGCATCAAAAGCAGCACTGACTGGAGTCAGGCTAATACATCATTAACCCAAAACAGTAGTTTGTTGTTCAAAGTGAAATAATTGAGAAGGTACCTCTTCACATTAGAGGTTTAATAAGGACTCAAATGAAGGCAACTTCCTCTTTACTAAGGGACAATTTAGGGAAAAAGAAAACCCTGCCATACATCCCATCATACTTGAGAGCTGTGTCAATTAACATAATTTGGGGTAATTTTTTTCAAGCCTTCATTCCTGTTGCATTTTAAATTAAACACTGAGACTTCCCTGATGGTGCAGGGTTAAGAATCCCGCTGCCAATGTAGCGGACACAGGTTCGAGCCCTGGTCTGGGAAGATCCCACATGCCGCAGAGCAACTGAGCCCATGCGCCATAACTACTGAGCCTGCGCTCTAGAGCCCGCGAGTCACAGCTACTCAGCCCATGTGCCACAACTACTGAAGCCCACGCGCCTAGAGCCCGTGCTCCGCAACGAGAAGCCACCACAAGGAGAAGCCCATGCACCGCAATGAAGAGTAGCCCCACTCGCCGCAACTAGAGAAAGCCCGCGTGCAGCAACGAAGACCCAATGCAGCCAAAAATAAACAAATAAATAAATTTATTTTAAAAATAAATTAATTAAACACTGTCTCCCCCAACACACTTAGGGGAAAAAAGTATGTTCTATCTTCCCTTCAAGATGTTTGAAAGCAAATAAGACAGTGGTCAAAGGCCTTGTAAGGGATACTAAAAAGGAAAAGAAGAGGATTCTTGGCTTCCCCAGAAACATTCTCATTACTATTCATTCATTCATTCATTCATTCAGCCTGCACCAGGTCTTAGTTGCGGCACATGGGATCTTCGTTGCGGTATGTGGAATCTTCACTACAGCATGAGAGCTTCCTAGTTGCAGCATGCAGACTCTTTTTATTTATTCATTTATGGCTGTGTTGGGTCTTCGTTTCTGTGCGAGGGCTTTCTCTAGTTGTGGCAAGCGGGGACCACTCTTCATCGCGGTGCGCGGGCCTCTCACTATCGCGGCCTCTTCCGTTGTGGAGCACAGGCTCCAAACGCGCAGGCTCAGTAGTTGTGGCTCACGGGCCTAGCTGCTCCGCGGAATGCGGGATCCTCCCAGACCAGGGCTCAAACCCATGTCCCCTGCATCGGCAGGCAGACTCCCAACCACCGTGCCACCAAGGAAGCCCACATGCAGACTCTTAGTTGTGGCATGCGAACTCTTCAGTCCTGCAGCATGCATGCGGAATCCAGTTCACTGACCAGGGTCTGAACCTGGCCCCTTGCATTGGGAGCAGAGTCTTACCCACTGGACCACCAGGAAGTCCCTCATTACTTTTTCACTAAGTATATGAAGCCTAATTTTCTGTCTTTAGACGTTTCTTAACTTGAAGAATCATAGAGCATGACTGCTAAAAGGGGCCTTTACGTCATTTGGTCCAACGCTCTCATTTTATAGACACAGAAACTGAGGCCCAAGTAGCACATTCTCCTCACCACCTCTCTAAATCTTACCTCCTCTTCAAAGGTCACTCTTCATTTTACTGTGTGTATTTTACTTACTCCCAAAGATTTTAAACTCCTGAAGCTCAGAGACCTTGTCTATGTTCCGTCCCCTACCACAGCATGCTTAACAGAGCACCAGGTCACAGTGTACACTGAGTCTTCAAAATGTAAAAGTAAACTAATCAAACTGAGAAGAAAATGTCTATGGAAGAGAGATGCTGTAGAGCTTGAGGTCTCTACTCAGGCCTCAATACAGATTCTTCTCAAATTCTTGAAAAAAGTAGTCCTATAATTTAAGAAGAAAGTACAGTAAAAGCTTGTCTGACCATTACCCTTATATATTTGACCACTGTCCACAGGCGCATGCACGAATACACAAACACACACCGGCCTCTTTCCAATATCTTAAAGTCCAGGCCACTGTATTTTCAGACAAGTAGTATCAATATTTTCTCAACTGGGACGTTTACAAAGCTGAGGCTGTGCTAGAAGGAAACACTAGAAAGTTCAGTCTCATTTTTATCTGCAGTAGAAGGAAAAAGCACTGAAACACAGCAACAAACATATCTGAAAAATTCCTATTAATAAGACTGTTCTTTCCCAGCAAGCCAAATGAAAGACTCCCAGAAATAATGCTCTAGAGAAGAAGAGAATGATGACATTATACTTCCATACTTAGATCTTGGTAAATTTTATAAAGATTTCTAATCAAAAATAGTGTCAGTCAACAAACATGGGAGTGTAAGAGGTTGGTAGTCAGCAGACCATTTTCAACACTCAGCGCATATACACAGGCCCAGGCACATGCACTCATGATCACATTCCTTACACCCAGCTTTTATAGTAGGAAAGTAGCCATGTGCTACGTACAAAGAGATGCTGGGTAAATTTCCCAGCAAAAGGTAAATTATAGGAACGTAACAATCCCCTAAATGCTTTCTTTCCGTTATTAATCATTAGCTCCTTGCTTCCCATGCTTATTCATCCAACCAACGTGGCAAATGGCAACACCCAGTGACACTTTGCCTTCTGTCTAAAGTCCAATTTATAGCTGGTTTCTCTATTTGCTTCCAGCTTTTTTAGCAAAAGGAAAAATAACTATATCGTGTGCTTGAACTTGCCAATTAATAAGTGTCCAGGGTTTAATTTGAATGACAGCTTTGCATTCAGCAGAAACTTCAAATAAACCCACTGTTGTAAAACCAATCCTTATGTCAGCTCATGGTCAGAGTACCAACATGGGAACATCTTTTCCTAGCCACACCCTGGGGGCTGGCACTAAAACCACTGACAACAAATGTAAGAAAAATACAGTACACACAGCTGACGATCTTTGGGAGTCTGCTGGGACCCATCTTCATAAAGGAGCAGTGTACTGGAATTTTGTTTCCAATAAAACCCCATGGTCAGGAGGGAAAAGAGCTGGTCAAATACTAAGAACTGGACCTAATGCCTAGGACACAATTAGAGACAAGAGCACAAGTTAAACTCAAGCACAACATTTTTAAAAGTTCAAATTAAATGAAATGATGTCTGGGAATTACTTCAAAAATATCTGAAGGCAGATGTGGCAGGGGGAGGAAGGGTTTATATGAAATCAGATGACTACGAGTTAGTAACTGTTGAAGCTGAGTGATGAGTACTTGAGGGCTCAGTGTAATTTTATGTTTTTGCATATGTTTGAAATTTTTCATAATACAGAGTTAAATGAAATAAAACAAAATAAAAAGTTTAAGTTACTAAGTTCTAACCTTCTCAGACCTATAAATCAGAGGGCCATTGTAGGCTAACCATTCCTATTCTAGATTCTTCACTCATGTTTGTCGTCTGTTTAAATCATCCATGAGAGGGAGCACAAAGAAAAGAAAAAATAATTTGCTCAAATCATATACTCTCATTCAGTTACTCAATTATGCAAATTTTCCACCAACCTCCTAAGTTTTAGAATTAAAAGTAACTAGAATAGGTAAAGGAGAAAAGAAGATGGCATTGAAATAATGTAAAGGCAGCCTAGTATATTAGTCAGAAGACGTGGGCTCTAGTCTCAAAACCATTTTTTCTTAGCTATATGAAACTAGATAAATCACTGAGCATCAAGTCTCTCATTCATAAAACAGGAATAATGATAATCAAGCTCTTTTCCACATGTAATCAGAGTAGAAATTACAAGAAGACTGCAGAGAAAATGCAAAGATAAAGGAATGCTTGCAAGTCCTCTTTGCTTTCACAGTGCGGCTATGGCCATCAGGTGGATAACGTGTGAAAGGACTTTTAAAGAACACGGACCTGTGGCACCCTTCATACACTGGCTCCTGCTCTTCCACCAACTTCACCCCTTGGCACTCCTCCCATGAAGCCTGCCCCCTTCAGGACCACACCTCATTCAAACCAGGCACCTTCACACACACCTGGCCTCTGCTCATGCTGCTGCCTCCTGTATCAAGTCCCTTTCTCTCTTTTATACACGCCTCCTCAGGGCTCTTTACTCATCCCCCTCACCCCCCAAATCAATTTTTCCCTCTTCTGTAACCTCAAGCACTTGGTAAAAACACATTGGCTTGCATGTTCATGCACTGTATTGTGGTTAGTGTACCCCACTAAACTATAAGCTCCTTTAAAGCAAACATTTAAAAAAATAAAAAAAGCACAAATTAAAACCCATTCATCATTCATGCAGTGGGTGCGTTATTATCAAATAAAATATAAAGCAAGGAATTTATAGATGAATCAGCACCTAGTGAAATTTCTCTTAAATCTCCTTAACATGCCTACAGAGTCATCTGAAACAAATAATATCAAAAATGAAAAAGGAACTACAAACAAAACCAAAGTAATCTGGAGGCCATGACAAAATTTTGCAATCCCAGTCATTATTCCAACAGGATTTTTAAATTGAATCTACAAAATTCATAGCAGATGGGAAAAATAGCTTTTCCGAGACTTTGGAAAGAGCCAAACAGATATTAAGGTATTAACAAAAATATTTTAACTGTTATGATACTAATAGTAATCAGTGGCACAAAATAGAAAGCCCAGAAAAAAAACCAGCCTCATCTATGTACACAAATTTAATATGTATCAGAAGCAAACATCACAAAACAGTCACAAAACATTAATTTATGGTATTGGGTTCCCTCATCCACACTCCTACACTCATCCTGCTTCATCTATGGCTACCCCCTACTTATTTTCTGATGCCTCACAAATCTACCTGCAACCAAAACTATGCTAAATCCCAAGACCTGACCATTCAAAGGCCAAGGGACAAATTCTATCTGAATGTTCCACTGGGCCTGTCAAATTCAAAGAACACCGAATGGAACATATCTTCCCTAGTAAATCAATCCTCCTCTTCATTTTCCTCTACTGGTAAATGAACCACTTCCTCCCAAATGCTTAAGCTAAAAATCTGGGAGCATTTATGTAGTTTCTCTCTTAACCTCTCCATACACAACAGGTATAAGTCCTGTCAACTCTTCCTCCTTCATAGCTCTTGAATCAATTCTCCTCCCTTTTCTTCCTCTGCTGGTATGGCTTTAATTCTCATCCTCATCTTATTCTCAAGGATAACTCCATAGCCTACTGACTGGTACTTTCTGACTTCCTTTAATCAGTTCATTCACTATCCTGTTTCAGGAGTGATCTTTTTTTTTTTTTTTAATTTATTTTATTTATTTATTTTTGGCTGCGTTGGGTCTTCGTTGCTGCGCGCGGCTTTCTCTAGTTGCGGCGAGCAGGGGCTACTCTTCGTTGTGGTGCGCAGGCTCCTCAGTGCAGTGGCTTTTCTTGTTGTGGAGCACAGGCTCTAGGTGCGCGGCCTTCAGTAGTTGTGGCATGTGGGCTCAGTAGTTGTGGCTCTCGGGCTCTAGAGCTCAGGCTTAGTAGTTGTGGAGCACTGGCTCAGCTGCTCTGCGGCACGTGGGATCTTCCCGGACCAGGGATTGAACCTGTGTCCGCTGCACTGGCAGGCGGATTCTTAACCACTACACCACCAGGGAAGCCCCCAAGAGTGATCCATCTAAAATGTAAATATACTTATGACACTCCCCTTCTTAAAACCCTTCAATGACTTTCTACTTCTTTCAAAAAAATCCTTACCATAAGGCCTTTCATGATATAGCCCTTGCCTGCCCCTCAGCCTCTTATTACTCCTCATCATCAACTCCCCTACACAGACACACACACACACACACACACACACACACTCACTCACTCAAAGCTGCCTTCATCTTCAACAATGTGCAGCATCTCTTACTCACAACTCCCATTCATCCTTCAATATTAGGTTTCAATACTATCTCTTCTAGGAAGCTTTCCTGACAGCTCTCTGTCTCATATGACGCAGTTGTCCTTCCTAGTGCTCTTGTACTTACCCATATCTTATTTCTTCTAATTTGTCTGTTTTTTTCAGTAGATTGTGAACTCCTTGAAAGTAAGGACTTTTGAATGAGTTAATGGATTCTTGATTGCCAATAAGTTAATGTAACTAGATTCTATGAGTGTAATTTGTTGTGAGTTCTTGGAAGGTACTGACTATATCTTATCCTTTTCAGTTTTCCCCATAGCATATAACATAAAATGCTACATGCATATTGAGCACTCAGTAAATATGCAATGAGTGACCCCACTAAAACTTTCTTTCTCACTAAAATCCCAGACAGCTAACTCTTTCCTATAATTAGAATACTGGTCTTTCCTCCTGATTCCAGTGTTAAAATATGGATCGACTATATTCAGAAAGACTAAAGTACAAAGTTCACCTCTTGTTTTTCCCCCCTCTGGCCCTTGCTCTTCGAATCCACCTTCTTTATTGATCAGTCTATTTCATCTGCCTCTATCATTTTACACTCTCGTTAATGAATAAATCAGAATCTTATTTTTTTGTACTCCCTTAGACTCACTGCAACAAACCAGAAGTTAAAGTTAACATTTCTGTCCTAGAATCATTTTACACATAAGGAAAGTGAAGCTCAGAAAGAATAAGTAACTTACTTAAGGTATCAATACTTGGCAAATTGTTGACCAAGTTGCAAACCAGGTCTGACTCTAAAAGTATGATGATTATTCCATGGTTGATTCCCAGACATTAGGCTTGGCATGAACAAAAAGCGGTGTAGGCAACATATGGTGCAAATGAAGTGAATTTAAGACTCTGATAGTGTTATAAGGTTTTCATTAGCATATGGTTTAAAAAATGTACCTAGCTTTTGCTTTTTAATACATTTATTTATTTATTTTTAAATTTATGGCTGCGTTGGGTCTTCGTTGCTGTGTGTGAGCTTTCTCTAGTTGCAGTGAGCGGGGGCTACTCTTCATTATGGTGCACAGGCTTCTCATTGCAGTAGTTTCTCTTTGTTGTGGAGCATAGGCTCTAGGTGTGCAGGCTTTGGTAGTTGTGGCACGTGAGCTCAGTAGTTGTGGCTCACAGGCTCTAGAGCACAGGCTCAGTAGTTGTGGTGCACGGGCTTAGTTGCTCCACAGCATGTGGGATCTTCCCGGACCAGGGCTCAAACCCGTGTCCCCTGCATTGGCAGCCAGATTCTTAACCACTGCATCACCAGGTAAGTCCCTGTGGATTTTTGAATTATCCTATTTCGATCATCTTAGATCTAATTAGAATGATAGACGAAAACTCTAAATCCATGTATGCATTCTGCTTTATTTGCATAAATGAACAGCATGCATTTTTGCACACTTTCTGCAAGTCCCTGATGATTTTATCTAGATAGCATTAAGAACGGAGAGCTAAAAAAAAAAAGAAAAAAAAAAAGAATGGAGAGCTAGATCTGGTCCTAAGAGATAACAGACATACACGGAAGCTAAAATCTAGCATGTCAAGAAGTAGCTCTACATTTCCTGTGTTTTTTAGCAGTTTAGTTTTGCTTCAGCACAGTCACTCTCACATGTAAATAAGTTCCCACTTCTGTCGTGAGAAATTATGCCTCTGACACAAAGTTACTCAGAGCTGGAATTCTGTGATCTTCTCTATAAAAATCTGGGTATCAAATCTTTGATCAGAAACCACTATTATAACAATCTCTATGGGAAAAGCTGAATTTTGCCTTTATAGTCTCACCTTCCTGCACCTTACCAAGGATTATATAGTATAGTGTGTGTACAACTATGTATTGTTATATTTTTCCAGAGGAGACATTTTCCTTCAGTTCAAAAATAAATGAACAAAATGCAATTCCCAGTAAAATACCTAAAATGTGGAGCATTCTTGCTATGAAACCTTACACTTACACTTGAATTAAACAACCATTTACTGAGCACATAAGTAAGTATGATTCATCATTTGGCTTCAAAGAACTAGCAACTCAGCAGGGGAAAAAGACAATAAACTATGTATGCCTACTATACACACACACACACACACACACACATATACACACATGATGAAAGTATAAGATCATACAAAAGGTATGAAAAAGAATACAAGTTTTCCAATAAAGGATCACATCCATGGGCTCATAAAAAGCTAAATGAAGAAAATGACATCAGAATGAATCTTAGAAGATAAGCAGGACTCCAACTGTGGGACTGAGGGAAGAAAGAGTATTTTGAGCAGAGAAAATAAGATAATAAGAAGCCTCAAAGTGGAAGAGTATAGCATGTATTCAGAAAATGTTAAGTAATCAGTTTAACCAGAGTGTATGGGAACAAAAGCAAAGAAAACTGGAAAAACAAAAATGTATTATCTCAAAGTTGTCAGTAACCTAAAAAAATGTGCTAAAATCTAATGCATGAAACTCTTCTACTACATAAATGTAAGAAAAGGCTGAAGGAAATACATCCAGCATGGCAGAGTAGGACCTCTAAAAGTCTGATCTTCCATAAAATTAATGAGAACACTGACACAAATGGTCAAAATCAACTTTTTCAGAAATCTGAAAACCAAAGGCTTGCAACAATCTAAAAAACATTTAGTCATGAAAAGCAGCTGGATTTCAGCAAGCAGAGCAAGCTTTATGGCATTTCAATTTGTCCTATTTCCCTCCTTCCAGCTCCATGGAAGCCTGGGAAATCAACAACCTGCAAACACGGTAGGTGGGAATAACAGCAGTCCAGTAGCCACTCAAGGGAGCAGAAGAGGTTAGGCGCTCCCTCTGAAACCACAACTCCAAAGAATTGTATTACTTAACCAGTCTAGCAGTTCACTGGAAAAACTCCATTCTCAGGGCTTATCTTCATTGGACCTGAATCAGAGCACCCTCAATGTAAACAATTCTATCCCCAGGGCTTTTGTTAAAATAACCAGAGACAATTTTTTAATGCCATAGCTGTCTGCAGTGGCAATAACAATTGGGGCAAACAATATATTGATCAAAAAACTTAAAAGGAAAAACTGAGGAATGAGATGTAGAGGGTTTAGAAAAGCTCCAACATATTTTTAGTAATCTAGAAGGCATGCACATGCCCAGGAAAGACCTAGGAAGGCCCGATTCTCTCACCTCTGGCTGACCCTGATATTCTACACAACCAGGAAGTAAAGGCTAAGGCACAATGCAAACTTCTGGTGCATTAAGGGAGCCACAACACACACACACACACACACACACACACACACACACACAGTCCCTCAACAAGGTTAGGAGACTTATGGGTTCAAGACATAAGGAAATCTGCCCAATCATTAGCTAACCACTAAGCAAACCAAGCAGAGACTTCAGTGGTTACACAGGACAAAGAGTACAGGGTTTACAGAATTAGTCCAAAAAAGTAACAAAACTAATAGCAACAACAACAAACCCTGGGAGAGAGGGTGATTTTCAGAGTAGCTACATTATATTATTTAAAATGTCCATTTTCAGCAAAAACTATGAGACACACAAAGAAACAAGAGAGTATGACCCAAACACAGAGGAAAAAAGGGCAGTCAACAGAAACTATCCTTAAGGAAGCTCAGATGTTGGACTTACTAGACAAGGACTTTAAATCAGCTTTTGTAACTATGTTCAAAGAACTAAAGGAGGACTTCCCTGGTGGCGCAGTGGTTGAGAGTCTGCCTGCTGATGCAGGGGACACGGGTTCATGCCCCGGTCCAGGAAGATCCCACATGCTGCGGAGCGGCTGGGCCCGTTAGCCATGGCCACTGAGCCTGCGCGTCCGGAGCCTGTGCTCCGCAACGGGAGAGGCCACAACAGTGAGAGGCCCGCGTACCACAAAAAAAAAAAAAAAAGAACTAAAGGAGATCATGTCTGAAGAATTTAAAGGAATTATGAGAATTTCTCACCAAATAGGGAGTATCAATAGAGATAAAAATTATTCTTTAAAAAAAGAACCAAGCAGAAATTCTGGAGTTAAAGTATAATAATTAAAATGAAAAATTCACTAGAGGGGCTCAACAGCAGATTTAAGCTAGCTGAAGAATCTGCAGACTTAAAGAGAGATTGATTTTCTAGTCTGAAAAACAGAAAGAAGAGTGAACAAAAGTGAATTCAGCCTCAGATCTCTGGGATATCATCAAGCACACCAAAATATGCAGAAGTCCCAGAGGAGACAAAAAGAGGAAAAAATCAAGAGTTACATAAATAAATGGCTGAAAACACCCTAAATTCAGTGAAAAACATTAATCTTAACAACTGAGGAACGAGATAAACACCAAGTAGGATAAATCAAAGAGATATACAGCTAGACACATTATAATCAAACTGTCAGAAGCCAAAAACAGAGGTTATTGAAGGTACCAAGAAAAAAGTGACTCATCGCATTCAAGACCCTCAATAAGATGAAAAGCTGACTTCTCATCAAAACCACAGAGGCCAGAGACAGTGGGATAACATAATCGCAGTGCTAAAAGAAAAGGAAAAAGACTATCAATGAAGAATTCTAAATCCAGCAAAACTATCCTTCAAAAATGAAGGAGAGGGACTTCCCTGGTGGTGCAGTGGCTAGGAATCCACCTGCCAATGCAGGGGACATGGGTTCGATCCGCGGTCCGGGAAGATCCCACATGTCATGGAGCAAATACGCCTGTGTGCCACAACTACTTAGCCTGCACTCTAGAGCCCACATGCCACAACTACTGAAGCCCATGCACCTAGAGCCTGCACTCCGCAGCCAGAGAAGCCACCACAAGGAGAAGCCTGAGCACGGCAACGAAGAGTAGCTCCCACTTGCCACATCTAGAGAAAGCCCGCGCACAGCAACGAAGATCCAGCACAGCCAAAAAATAAATTAATTAAATTAAATTTTTTTAAAAATCTAAAAAATAAATAAACAAATAATTTAAAAACTAACTATCTCTTTAAAAAAAAAAAAGAAGAAAGAGAAATTAAGATATCCCCACTAAACAAAACTGAAAGATTTCATCGCTGGAAGGGCTGCTGTACAAGAAATAAAGGGAGTCCTTAATGATGAAATAAAAAGACGCTAGACAGTAACCCAAATCCACATGAAGAAATAAGCACTAATAAAGATAACTACACAGATAAATACAAAAGGCAGTATAAAGATATTTTTGTTCATAACTCTTTTCCTACATGAATTAAATGACAACTGCATAAAGCAATAATTAAATAACTGTTGATGGGATTTTATTATAAAATATGCAGTTTGAATGACAATAAGAACATAAAGAAGGAGGAAATGAACAGAACTCTATTAAAACAAAGTTTTTGCATACTATTGAAATTAAGTTGGTATTAATCCAAAATAGATTGCTCTAAGATACTAACTGTAATCACCAGGAAAATAAAGAAAATTCTAATAAAAGAAATAACAAGCTAATTAAAACATATCCTAGAAAATATTTAATACAAAAAGGCAGTAATGGAGGAATAGAGAAACTAAAAAGACATAAAACATATACAAAACAAATAGTAAAATGGAAAACATAAATCCTAATATACCAGTAATTACATTAAATGTAAATCGATTACACACTCAAGAGGTGAGGATTGGCAGAAGGGACCAAAACGAAAACAAAAAACAATTTAAAAAAATCCAAATATATGATTTCTACAAGACATACTTTAGACTCAAAGACTAAGTGGGCTGAAAGCAAAAGGAGAGAAAAATACACACACATAAACAGTAGCCAAAAGACTCTGGAGTAGCTATACTAGCATCAGATACAATGCACTGTAAGATAAAAATTGTTACTAAAGACAAGGAACATTTTTATAATTACAAGAGGACAAATCTATCAAGAAGATATAACAATTATAAACATATATGCACCTAATAACAGAACCCCCAAATATACGAAGCAACATCTGACAGAATGGAAAGGAGAAATAGACAATTCAACAATAACAGTTGGAGGCTTCAATACTCTACTTTCAATATGGATAACACAACCACACAAAAGATCAGCAAGGAACCAGAAGACTCAAACAACACTACAAACCAACAAAATCTAACAAACATCTATAAAACAGTCCAAGCAACAATAGCAGAATATACATTGTTTTCAAGTGCACAGGTAACATTCTCTAAAACAGGCCATAAAAGAAGTCTCCGTAAATTTAAAGGATTGAAATCATACAAACTACATTCTCCAACAACAATGGAATGAAATTAGAAAACAATAACGGGAAAATAATTTAAGAAATTTACAAAGATGTGAAAATAAACACCACTCCCCTAAATAACCAATGAGCCAAAAAATCATATGGGAAGTTAGAAGATATTTTGGGGGACATCCCTGGTGGTCCAGTGGTAAAGAATCCACCTCCCAACACAGGGGACACAGGTTCAATCCCTGGTCAGGGAACTAAGATCCCACATGCCATGGGGCAACTAAGCCCACATGTCACAACTACTGAGCTTGTGCACCTCAAGGAGAGAGCCTGCATGCCACAAAACTACAGAGCCCATGTGCCCTGGAGCCTGCATGCCACAACTAGAGAGAAGCCTGCTAGAGAAGACCGTGCACCACAACTAGAGAGAAGCCAACGTGCCACAACAAAAGACCCCGAATGCCTCAATGAAGATCCTGCATGCTGCAACTAAGACCCAACACAGCCAAAACAAAGAAAAATACTTTGCGATAGAAACCAAAACTTATGGGACGTGACAAAAGCAGCAAGAGCCATGCTATGAGAAAATTTATCGCTGTAAACACCTGTATTTAAAAAAAAGATCTCAAGTCAACATGTTACACACCTTAAACGTACACAATGTTATATGTCAATTATATCTGAATTAAAGATTTTTTTTAATTTTAAAAATTAAAAAGATCTCAAATCAACAACCAAACTGTACGCTTTAAGACACTAGAAAAAGAAGAACAAACTAAACCCAAAGCCAGCAGACAGAAGGAAATAATTCGTGAAATAAATACAATAGAGAATAAAAGAATAGAGAAAATCAACAAAACAAAAAGTCGGTTCTTTGAAAAGATCAACAGAATTGACGATCATTTAGTTAGAGTGAACAAGAACAAAAGAGAGAAGACCCAAATTACTAAAGACCAAATTACTGAAATTACTACCAACTTTACATAAGTAAGAATGATTATAAAGGCTTGTATGGAATACTATAAAAATTGTAATATAACAAATTACAAAACCTAGGTGAAATGGACAAATCCCCAGAAGACACAAACTGCTCAAATCAACTCACAAAGAAGTAATTTGAATAAAGCTATAACAAGTAAAGAAATTGAATAAATAATCAAAAACATCCCACAAAGAAAAGCCCAGGACCAGATGGCTTCACAGGTGAATTCTATGAAACATTAAGAATGAACACCAGGGCTTTCCTGGTGGCACAGTGATTGAGAGTCCGCCTGCCGATGCAGGGGACATGGGGTTGTGCCCCGGTCCAGGAGGATCCCACATGCCGCAGAGCGGCTGGGCCCGTGAGCCATGGCCGCTGGGCCTGCGCGTCCGGAGCCTGTGCTCCGCAACGGGAGAGGCCACAACAGTGAGAGGCCCGCGTACCACAAAAAAAAAAAAGGAATGAACACCAACCCTTAACAAACTCTTCCAAAATACAGAAGAGATGGGAACACTTCCCAACTCATCCTATGAAGCCAATTTTCCTGATTTCAAAACCAGACGAAGACAATACAAGAAAACTATAAATAAACATTTATTATATAAATGCAAAAATCCTCAACAAAATAGCAGCAAACCAAATCCAACAACATATATAGAGAATCACACATCATGACCAAATGTGGTGTATTCCATGCATGCAAAGTTGCTTCAACATATGAAAATCAATTAATGTCATACAAAAGAGCAAAAACCACATGATCTCAAATAGGCACTGAAAAAAGCATTGGACAAAATCCAACACTCTTTCATGATAAACACAATGAATAAACTAGAAATAGAGAACATCATCAACTTGAAAAAGGACATCTAAGAAAACCCACAGCTAACTTCGCATTTAACGATTCCCCCTAATATCAGGAACAAGACAGGATGTACACTCTCACCATTTCTATTCAGTATTATACAGGAGATTCTAGCCAGGGCAGTGAGACAAGAAAAAGAAAAGAAAAACAATCCAGATTGGAAGGAAGAAGTAAGACTATCTCTCTTCAGAGATTATATATCATGTATATATAAAATCCTAATAAGTCACTAAAAAACTATCAGAACTATTAAATTAATTTGGTATGGTTTTAAGGTACATGACTAATATAAAGAATTCAATTATATTTCTATATACTATCAATAAAAATCCAAAAACAAAATTGAGAAAAGAATTCCACTTACAATAGCACCAAAAGAATAAAATATTGGGCTTCCCTGGTGGCACAGTGGTTGAGAGTCCGTCTGCCGATGCGGGGGACACGGGTTCGTGCCCCGGTCCGGGAGGATCCCGCATGCCACGGAGCGGTTGGGCCCGTGAGCCATGGCCACTGAGCCTGTGCGTCTGGAGCCTGTGCGTCTGGAGCCTGTGCTCCGCAACAGGAGAGGCCACAACGGTGAGAGGCCCATGTACCACAAAAAAAAAATAACTAAATAAAATATTAAGAAATACATTTAACCAAAAAATGCAAAACTTGTACACTGAAAACTAGAAAACACTATTGAAGTAAATTAAAGAAGATCTAAATAAGTGAAAAGTCATTACATGCTCATGGATTGGAAGAGTAATACAGTTAAGATGGCAATATTCCCCAAACTGATCTCCAAGTTCAATGCAATCTCTATCAAAATTCCAACCAGACAAGAGTGCCAAGACAATTCAAAGGGAGAAAGAATAGTATTTTCAACATATGGTGCTAAGACAACTGAATATCTATAGCAAAAAATGAGGTTGGACCCCTATCTCATACCACATACAAAATTCACAAAAGTGGATTAAAGATCTAAATGTAAGAGCTGAAACTATAAAACTCTTGGAAGAAAACATCGGAGTAAGCTTTCATGACCTTGAATCAGGCAATGGTTTCTTAAATATGAAACATAAAGCGCAAGCAACGAAAGAAAAAAAGAAGACAAACTTGACTTAATCAAAATTAAAAACCTTTGTGCCATCAAGAAAGTGAAAAGAGGGCTTCCCTGGTGGCACAGTGGTTAAGAATCCACTTAACCACTGCCAATGCAGGGGACATGGGTTCGAGCCCTGGTCTGGGAAGATCCCACTTGCTGCGGAGCAACTAAGCCTGTGCTCCGCAATAAGAGAAGCCACCGCAATGAGAAGCCCGCGCACCACAACAAAGAGTAGCCCCCGCTCGCCGCAACTAAAGAAAGTCTGCGCACAGCAACAAGACCCAACACAGCCAAAAATAAACGAGTAAAATAAATAAATTTTAAAAAAGAAAGAAAGAAAGAAAGTGAAAAGACACCTACAGAACAGGAGATTTGTATCTGCAAATCATATCTGATAAGGGTCTAGTATCCAGAATATATAAAGAAATCTTACAACTCAACAACAGAAGGACAAATAACTCAATTTAAAAATGGACAAAGGAACAGATATTCCTCCAAAGATATACAAATAGCCAAAAAGCACATGAAAAGATGCTCAATATCATTAGCCATCAGGGAAATGCAATCAAAACCACAATGAGATATTACTTCATACCCATTCGGATAGCTAAAATACGAAGGTCAGATAATAACAAGTCTTGGCAACGAGGTGGAAAAATTGGAACCCTCATTTCTTGCTAATAGAAATGTAAAATAGAGTAGCCATTTTGGAAAACAGTCTGGTAGTTCCTCAAGATATTAGACCTACAGTTCTAGAGTTACCACATGACCCAGCAATTCCACCCATAGGTATATATCCAAGAGAAATGAAACATGTCCACGCAAAAACTTGTACACAGATGTTCATAGCGGCATTAGTCATAACAGCCAAAATGTAAAAACAACCCAAACCCCCATCAACTGATTAACATATAAATGTGGTCTATGCATAAAATAGAATATTATTCAGCAAGAAAAAGAAATAAAATATTGATACATTCTACAACATGGAAGAACCTTGAAAACATGCAAAGTGAAAGAAACCAGTAACAAAGGACTACATATTGTATGATTACATTTATATGAAATGTCCTGAATAAGCAAATCTATACAGAGAGAAAACAGAGTAGCAGTTGCCTAGGGATGGAGGGGATGACAAGTGGGAGAGTTGGAGGTGACAGGTAAGGAGTGTGCAGTTTCTTGAAAATGTCCTAAAATTGACTGTAGTAAGGGTTGCACAACCCTGTAATGTACTAAAAAAAATTTACACCTTAAATGGGTGAATGTATGGTATGTGAATTATAGCTCAATAAAGCTGCTACCAAAAAAAGAAAGTAGGCTGGGCCCTACACATTAAACTTTTTAGGGTGACTGCCTACTAAAATAGAAGGCATTTTTTAATTGAAGTGTAACTGACTTACAATTTATATTAATTTCAGGTGTACAACATAGTGAGTCAATATTTTTATACATTACAAAATGATCACTACCATAAGTCTAGTTGCCAGCTGTCACCATACAAAGTTATTACAATATTATTGACTATATTCCCTATGCTGTATATTACACCCCCAAGATTTATTTATTTTATAACTGGAAGTTTATAACTTTTAATCTCTCTCACCTATAAAATAAAAGATTTAAATAGGATCCAGAGTCTCCTAACAAAAATATCAAAACTGTCCAGGACACAATCAAAAGTCACTCATCACACCAAGAACCAGGAAAATCACAACTTGAATGAATAAAGACATTAACATAGACTAACACCAAGATGAATCAGATGTTGGAATTATCTGACAAGAATTTTATAGCAGTCATCATGCTTTAATGAGCAATGAGACATATTCTTGAAACAAAACAAACAAAATAGAAAATATTATCAAAGAAAGAGAAGACAAACAGAAAAAAATCAAATGGAAGTCACAGAACTGAAAAATACAATAACAAAACAAAACCTCACTGGATGGGCTCAACAGCAGAATGAATATGACAGAAGAAAGAAGGAGCAAACTTGAAACTAGAAGTAGAACATTAAGAATTACCCAATCTGAGCACCAGAGGAAAAAAAAAAGAATGCCTCATGCCCTGTAGGACAGTAACAAAAGACCTAATATTTGTATCATCAGAGTCACAGAAAGAAAAGAGAGTGGGGCTGAAAAGTTATTCTAAGAAATGGCTGAAAATATCCCAAATTTGGCAAATGACATTAACTCACAGTTCAAGAAGCTAACAGAATTCCAAATAGGATATACCCAAAAAAATCCATGCTAAGACGTACCATAATTAAACCTCTGAAAACTGAAGACAAAGAAAAAATCTTTAAAGCAGCCAGGAAGAGAGAATACATTAGCTATAGGGAAACACAAATCCCAATGACAGAAGATTTCTCATCTGAAATCATGGATATCTGAAGGAAGTGGCATTTTTCAAATGCTGAAAGTAAAGACCTGTCAACCACAAATTCTATAAAGAGACATAGCTGACAAAGTCTTAAGAAAACTAAGAAACAGGGAATCCATTGGTTTCCAGTGGTCCAGTGGTTAGGACTCAGCGCTCCCACTGCCAGGGGCTAGGGTTCGACCCCTGGTCGGGGAACTAAGACCCCAAGAGCTGCCCGGCATGGCCAAAAAAAAAAAAAAAAAAAAACTAAAAACTAAAAAACGGCAAACTACTCTACAGTTTACATCTTAGCTCTGAGGAATTATAAAATATGCTGATATTAATATATGAGCAATTACAAGTTTTTCCTATAACAGTAATTAAATATTTGAGAATTACAGATTTTCCCCCCTCACCATCACCAATGCTATTCACATAGGTAGATGGCTTTAATCCTACTTCCTTAATTCTCTTAGTTAAAAAGAAAGCTCTGGCTTCCCTGGTGGCGCAGTGGTTGAGAGTCCGCCTGTCGATGCAGGGGACACGGGTTCGTGCCCCGGTCCGGGAAGATCCCACATGCCGCGGTGCGGCTGGCCCGTGAGCCATGACCGCTGAGCCTGTGCGTCCGGCCAAAACAGTGAGAGGCCCGTGTACCGCAAAAAAAAAAAAAAAAAAAAGAAAGTTCTGCCACTGTTCAAGATCTTTATCAATTGGACAGTTTTTGTTCTAAAGATTCCAAAGCTTATAAGCCTAAAATCAGAGCTATTTGTTTAAAAAAGATATATCTGCTTCAACCATATGAAATAAAATCTATTTTAAATAGTATCTGCTAAAGAGGAAGCCTGAATGAACCTCTATAATACTGTCATAGTTTAACCATCTTAAAAGCCAAAGCATAAGAGCAAATATTTCTCTTAATGCACTCTAATTTATAGAGTGTGTGTGTTTTTAAAACAAGAATGACTGTGCAGGTATGACCAGTGACCTGTTAAGCAGCCAAAAAAGAAACAGCTGGTCAGCTTGCAAAACCGTGAATTCAGTGATCTGTTTTACATTATTTACCAACTGATTCATTCAGCCAATTTTTATCATTTCTAAAATATACCAAGTATTGTGCAAGGCAGTGATGAACAGATAAATATGGCACTGTGATATTGTGATATTATAAGATTTATTGTAGAATAGAACAGTGTATCAATCTTCATCCCTGGTTCCTAGCATAGAGCTCCTAAGACCCTTAAATTTCTTGATAGGGGTGAGAGGAACATCTTTTGTTATTCATAATAGGGTCCTTTCAACCACATCTGGGAAAATGGGAGCTGGTTGCCAGAGGAATCAACCCCTGACCTCTGGAAGGGGAAAGAAGCTAATAACCAGCGGCCAGTGATTTAATCAAGTATGCCTACGTAATGAAGCCTCCATGAAAATCCTAAATAAAGGGGTTGGGAAAGCTTCCAGGCTGGTGAATACACTGAGGTGCTGGGAGGATGGCGAGCCCAGAAGAGGCATGGAAGCTCATGGAAGCTCCATGCCCCTTCCCACATACCTTGCCCTATGCATCTCTTCCATCTGGCTGTTCCTGAGTTACAGCCTTTATAATACAGTAAATGGGTAAAGGTAAGTAAAGAGCTTTCCTGAGTTCTGTGAGCCATTATAGCAAATTACTGACCTGAGGAGGGAGCTGTGGGAAGCCCCAGTTTATACCCAATTGGTCAGAAGTACAGGTCACAATCTAGGACTTGTGACTGGTCTGAAGTTGGGAGGAGTCGTGCAGGACTGAGTCCTAAATCTGTGGGGTCTGCACTAAATCCAGGTAGCTAGTAATAATTAAGTTGAATTGTAGAATACCCAGTTGTAGCCTGGAGAGTTGGAGAAGTATTTAATGTGAGGGGAAGACCTACATGTTTGGTATCAGAAGTGCTCCGAGTAGTATAAGAAACAGTAGTTTACCTTTAGGCATAATCCCAGACCTCCAGGAACTCCTAGTCATGACAAAAATGGGCCCATGAGAAATAATTTAAATAAAATGTGATAAGTAGTTTAATAGGTACATGTACAAAATATCAGGAAAGTAGGCAACTAACCATGCCAACAAAAGTGACATTTATGCTGATTTATAAAGGATGAGTTAAATGCTATATATAGTTCCTCAGGGTTCTCACTCCCTCTTAGAGCTCTCAAGCCAGTTCTCAGCCCTAGCTGCCTGTTACTGCCACATGAGAAACTTCTTTTTTTCATACACACACACTGTATTTTATTTTTACAAGAGGAGAAACATTTTTTAAATGAAAAGGTCTGGCCCCACACCAGACCAAGAATCAGATCTCCTGGATGCCTTGATCCCCTCATCCTTAACCTTTAAAAGCTCCCCAGGTGGTTTTAAAGTAGAGCCTGGGTTGAAAACGGCCTACTCTGTTCAGGAAAAACATAACCCAGACCTCAACCAATCTTCTGGCAATGAGGAGAGAAAGAAAAGAATTTCAGGTAGGAACAATAGGATCTATGGTAGACTTAATGATAGGAAAGAAGAGGATTCTAAGGTTTCTAGGGTGAAGACCCTAAAATAGGAAGCTTGTGGATGAGCAAGATGAGGGAAGAGAAAGGAAAAAATAACCAAGTTTGGAGTACCAAGTATCCAAGTATAGTTACCCAATAGACAGACGAAAATACGAAACACCTGAAAGTTCAAGAAAAATGAGGACTGAATATACATCTTTGAAAACCAAAAATATACAGGTGCTACTTAAAGCCATGAAGGGAAGTGTACTCACACAAGGAAATTAGAGGACAGAAAAAAGAACAGAAAGTAAAACCCTAAGGAATACCACATTAATCTGAGGGAAAGCATATCAAGGCAATGTTTTGTTTTTGTTTGTTTTCGTTGGTGAAAACCTGAGCATGTGTGCAGGCTGAGAAAAAGAGAGAGAATATAGAATAGGAAAGATGTCAGTCAGCCTTAGAAAGTAACACCTTCCTCTGGTAAAAGGAAAGGAGATCAGATATCAGAGAGGTATAAGCACACAGAAAAATGACACACACTTAAGAGTTCAGGGCTGATGCCCACCAATTTCTTCTGTGAAGTAGGAGACAAGATGAGCAATGTAGAGAAGTCAAGAGTAGGACAAGGAAAGGAGAACGGTAGAAACCTACAGACAGCAATTAGGTGTGGGTACATAAAAGGAAGCTGAGGAGTAAGTCAAAGCATCTCCAGACAGTGCAAGTGAAGTTGGGATCCAGAAGTCTAGAACAGCACCAGCGGCTGTTACACACTTTCCTCCAGCCTGCTCTGGAGACCCAAGGAGCAGAAAAAGCCGACTGTTTGATTCATCCAGGCTTGGAAACCATCAGAGCAAATGTGGCAAGAATGGCTTGAGGCCAGTAACACTGCTTTTATAATTTTAAAAAGTCAAACTTATTTTATTCTTTTTAAAAATCGACTATAGTCATTTCCTCTGAGAGCCAGAAAGGGGGACGGGAGTGGCTAATTTCTCTTTCACTCTTAGAGAACTTGTCAGAACTTCCACTCCTAAGCATTTTGGTCCCTTCAATAGTTGATTCCAAGAAATCTGAACCTGATTCCTCCCGGAAGACTCTTAAAGGATGAAAATTCACTGCAGACTGGACTATCCAGCTGGGAGATAAACATGTGAAATACTTCTTACACACAATGCTATTTCAACTAGGAGTTAGGGGCTATTTCTTCCCTAAAAAATAAAGGTTCAGCAAACACCAGATTGGGGGGGGTTTAAGGGGGCAATTACATTGCAAACATTGTTAAGAATACTTTACAAAGCCAATTATTATAAAACAACACATGGCACAAAGAGAGCAGAATTCAGTTCTTCGGGATGACTGCAGTAAGTAACTGACAATGTAATCTCTATCACACTTGGAGTTCACTAATTCATCCCGCCACCTCCTATACCACTCTTCAGGTAGCGCATCAATTCCCTTTGGATGCTGGACCTCTTGCTACCACCATGTGGAGAGTACAAAGGCCTGGAAGGAGGAAGATGGTAAGACGTGTGAGCACCTACCATGTACCAGGCCTACTGTGTGCCAGACTCTGGGCAATACACTTGACACGTTATGGGTGCAGCTCACTGAAAGACGAACTACGGTGTTAAAACTACAGACCGGGCATTCAGGAGAGTCGCAGTGTGTGAAGGTTTCAGTGTAAAGGAAAACAAGTGCTAGCGACGGTGGTTGATGGAAGCGAAGGGAGAAGGGGCGAGTTGGGAAAGGAAGGCAACTGGGAGCAAAAGGGCAAAACCCAGGAATACTTGGCATGGGGGTGGGGGGGCGCGAGTGAAATGTCCAGAGGACACCGTATAGGAGGCAAGGATAGGGTGAGACTGAGGAAGGGAAGCCCGGGTATAGGTGAGGGCAAAAGTCCAATCCGGGGGGGCCAGGGCGTCTCATCCCCGGCAGGCGCCCCGAAGGACCGCGGGGTCTGGGAAACGATGCCAGCCCCGCGAGAGAGAGGGAAAGGCGCGGAGGGGGCGGGAGAGGGCGGGAGGCCGACCACGGCGGGGGCGAGCCGGGCTAAAAGGAAGCCCGAGACAGGGAAACGCCGGCGCTGGGGGAAGGGGTGGGCGCCGGGCCGCCGGGCTCTGCGCTGAGGGGGCGGAGCTGGACAACCGCCCGAGGGCAGAGGGGAGATGCAGCGGCCGGCGGCGACTGGGGCCGAGGGATGCCTGGACAGAGGCGGCCGGGACTCGGAGCTAGGTGAGCGGCGGAGGGAGCACAGCGGGGCCGGGGCGACGCTCCGACCCGAGCCGCAGCGAGCGCGGCGTCTCCCTTACCTGGGATGAGTGAGGAGCCGCCGCGCCGCCTCCCCAGCATCCTCGGCTCAGCTGCTTCTCCCACCGCCCTAGGTGAGGGCCATTCCACCCATCCGGGAGCCCGCCCTCACCGCCAGGCGCCAGCTGCTGCCAGCCCGGCTCGGCCGCGCGGAGCTACGCCGACGCGACCCGGGCCCGCGGCCGCCTCAGCAGCGACTCCCCCAGTCGCCGCCTTAGCGCCTGCAGCCGCCCTCCCGGACGGGCGCGGGATCACACACGTGCGGCGATTGGTTGCCCGGCGCCCGGCCGGGGGATATGTCGGACTCTCTGATTCGTGGGCTCCGCTGGCTGCCTTCCCCCCCGAGGGGGGCGGGGCTCGGCCTCCCTCCCGGTCTGACAGGCGCTGAGGGGCGGGGTGGGTCTGACGTCGGGGCCGCCCGGGCGTCCCTGCGTCCCTGCGTGTGCGCGCTCCCCGCGGGGTTCTGGGGCCGCCACCTGTGTGAGCCGGTTGTTGCCGAGCAACGGTGCGCGCGACCTAGCTGGAGGCGAGACGGGGGCAGGTGGCTGTCCACCGTAGCCCCAACCTCCAGCGTGGGTGCCTTTCAGCCTTGAAACCCTGGGACAGGACAGGAGAATGAGCTTTTCCAAGAAATCCTCTCTCTGCTTGTCCTTGCTTCAGAAACCACCTCTGTGCTGTTGCTGGCAGAGGAGCTTTCATCTCATTGAGGTGACTCAAAAATATAAATATCAAATTCACACATTTCATTACACACCAAAGTGAGTGATAGATTCTGTCCCCACCACAGGGGCGGGGAACTGATACTTGAAAGAAAGAAGTGAAAACTAGGAAAGGAGAAAAGGGCAAAGAGATGGGGGACATTGGGGAGAGGGCTGAAGTTTCACAACTGAAAAATACCCGTTCGTGTTCACAATACCTACAGGTATATCCACACGAGGTTCTGTCAAAGCAATTATTTCAACTCCATGAACATACATTGGAAAAAGCATAGGCTCAGGAATATAACAGCTTTATTCACGATGCCTATCTACCGTCTTGGAATGAGCTTTGTTATCTATAGAAAGAGGTCTGTAGAATATGTACCTCAGAGAGTTGCTGTAAAGATCAAGTGAAGTCCACACAAAAATCTGTACACGAATGTTCATAGCACCGTTATTCATAGTAGCCAATAAAGTGGAAATAACCCAGATGTCCATCAACTGATTAATGGATAAGTAAAATATGGCAAATCCACACAATGGAATATTATTGGGCCATAAAAAGAAGTGAAGTTCTGATACATGCTACAACAGGATGAATCTTGAAAATATCGTGCTAGGTGAAAGAAGCCAGTCACAAAAGACCACATATTATATGAGGCCCTTTATATGAAATGTCCGGAATAGGCAAATCCATAGAAAAAGCAAGTACATTAGTGGATGCCTTGGGCTGAGGAGATTGGGGGGAAATGGAAAGTGATTGCTAATGGCTATGGGGCTTTTGCGGGGGGAGTGATTGATGAAAATCATCTAAAATTGATTGTGGTGATGATTGTGCAATTCTGTGAATATCCAAAAAAATTGAATTGTGTACTTAAAGTAGGTGAATTGTATGGTATGTGAATTATATCTCAATAAGCTGTTATTTTTTAAAAAGAGCAAATAAGGTAACAAACCTCTGAAAGCCCCAGGCTGTGATGCCGCTCTAAGAACCAGGGCTCAGTATATCTAACTGTTTTCTCTTTATTCAATTGGCAAAACCTTGTAAGCAGTTTGACCTGAGGAAATTTAAAGAAATACCCACCACAATATTTTTCTATGGAACATTTAAATCAAATGAAGAAGATGATCTGATTTGACCCAAGCTGCTTTGGTGCGTCAGAAATGATCCACTAGGATTACAAAGCTCACCAAAAGAAAATGAACAACGTCGGCAGGCAGAAAGCAAGAGGAAAGGGAAAGGACACAGCATTCTACAAGGTGATTCTAGATACATCTGCACCAAAAGTCGTTTGTTTAACAAGTCTTTTAACTTCAAGTAAGAGCTGTGTCCCATTCCACTCCCTGCATTCCAGACCCTTTCAGGGAAACAGCTCACCCTGACCTGCCTAATCTTGAAGCCATGGCCAGCACCATGGAGTGTTAATCCCTTAAACACAGCCCCTGCCATCGTCTCTCCACAAGCCAGAAATGCAGCTCTGAGATGACCTCCACAATACCCAGAAAATACTTCACCTACCTACAAGACCTGAAAACAAAAATTTGAGCAGCCAGGTGGGGGCCTGCTGCTGGTATCTCACATATAAACTCTGAGAACAAATTCCAAACGTGAGGAATTCAGTAAGAAGCGGGGACATGAATCCCAGAGAAGTCTGGCAGGGAGGTTGACTCCCTGCCCGTTCTGTGGCAGGATGTCTCCCTGAGCAAGACAGCTTCAGGTGGCCCAGGGACCACACTGTCTGTAAAAAAAACAGCCCCAAACAAGGAGCTGCTTGATCTGAAGCAAAGCTCAGGGTCATATGGGAACAAGTTTTTCTGCTTTCCAAATCTACCCCCAACCCATATATGTTAAGAAAAAAGTCTCCAAAATATACTCTTAAGTGAAAAGAACAATGTTAAAAACAGTATATATAATATGTCCATTTGTATTTTTTTCAAGTACATACACACACACACACACACACACACACACACACACACACACACACCCTTGTAAATTTCAGAGACAATCTCCAAAAGGATGCACAGTAAACTGGCAACAGTGGTTGTTTCTGGGAGGGAAACTGAAAAACTTGGGTACAGGAGAGGGAAAGACATTTATTTTTCACTATGTATATACTCTTTGGCACTTTTTAAAATGTTGTGCCCTGTGCTTGCATTACCTATTTAAAATGAATAAATACATAATTTTTTTTAAGAAAAGAACTCTTTTCTGGAAAACTCACTGATCAAGCCTATATGAATATCTGGTTTATGTGACATATGTATTGCTCTGTGTCATTTAGTAAGTCTCATACTGAGTACACATACTCTGAACACTCTGGATCTATTTTCTCTCTCCCCAGCTTTACCTCTTGCAGGTGATCAGCTCAGACTCAGAGAACCTCACCTGAGGGCCTAGACAGCTTCATCCCCTGGCTGATAGACAGTTCAAAGGCTCAGAGATTGTTTCTTCCAAACAGGCTGGTAGGCCCAAGGAAAGAGAGGAAGACACCCCAGTGAGTACCCGGAAGCCACTGTCGTCTTCTAGTTCAAAATTTGCCCGGCTTCTACTTCAGGGAGTCATCTCCCAGCAAGAAGGCCTGGCTGAGAGTAAGTGAGGACACCTTCCTACAGTCATCTCACCTCCTGGAAGGAGAGTCTCCGTGCAACACACCTAAGAATGTTCAGGCTTTGAGGAGAACTGAAGAGGTAGCCCAGCCCTCCAGCACTTTTATTTTGGGAGGTTGTTGGCTTTGCTTTGGTTTCTTTTTTTTTTTTTTGGTTACGCCGAATGGCTTGCAGGATCTTAGTTCCCCGACCAGGGATCAAACCTGGGGCCCTGGCAGTGAGAGCGTAGAGTCCTAATCACTGGACTGCCAGGGAATTCCCTGGAAAGACAAAAGTACAGCAGCTCCCCACTCATGGCACTTCCATTCCAGGATCTGGCATGGAGAGAGGATAGTGGTGGAGGTGGAAGGTGGATGGGATGGGGAGGATCTCAGAAATGGAAAATTGGGGAAGAGAATCATGCCACGTTCTACTTTTGTATTCTCTGTCTCAGCCCAAGGGAGCTGGAAATGAGGGTCGGGAGCAAGGGGTTTGGACGCAGATAATGGAGAGGGCAGGCTACCTTTGCCATGCAAGGGAAGGAACAGAGGTCCTTCAGAGAGCATGGACATGGCCTTGGGAGGAAGTGGAGAAGTGGGGACAAAGAGTTGTCAAGGGTAAGGGCAGAAATGGTGATGACAGAAGATGGTTGGTCAGCCTGACCCTCCATGCTGTCCCCAGCACAGGGCCTGGCCCTGGTTGAATGAATGGATGGGTGAGTGAATGGATGATTAGCAAAAACTGCAGAGCTAAATAGACATTTCTCCAAAGAAGACATATAGATGGCCAACAGACACATGAAAAGATTCTCAACATCGCTAATTATTAGAGAAATGCAAATCAAGACTACAGTAAGGTACCACCTCACACCGGTCAGAATGGCCATCATTAAAAAGTCTACAAATAACAAATGCTGGAGAGGGTGTGGAGAAAAGGGAACACTCCTACACTGTTGGTGGGAATGTAAGTTGGTGCAGCCATTATGGAAAACAATATGGAGGTTCCTCAGAAAACTAAAAATAGAGTTGCCTTATGATCCAGCAATCCCACTTCTGGGCATATATCCAGGCAAAATTACAATTCAAAAAGAAACATGCATCCCTGTGTTCATAGCAGCACTATTCACAATAGCCAAGACATGGAAGCAACCAAAATATCCATCAACAGATGAATGGATAAAGAAGATGTGGTACATATATACAATGGAATACTACGCAGCCATAAAAAAGAATGAAATAATGCCATTTGCAGCAACATGGATGGACCTATCATACAAAGTGAAGTAAGTCAGAAAGAGAAAGACAAATATCATATGATATCACTTATATGTGGAATCTAAACTATGACACAAATGAACTTACCTACGAAACAGAAAGGGATGCACAGACATAGAGAACAGACTTGTGGTTGCCAAGGGGAAGGGGGGAGGGGGAGGGATGGAATGGAGTGGGAGTTGGGGGTTAGCAGATGCAAACTATTATATAGAGAATGGATAAACAACAAGGTCCTACTGTACAGCACAGGGAACTATAGTCAATATCCTGTGATAAACCATAATGGAAAAGAATATAAAAAAGAATGTATATATATGTGTAACTGAATCACTTTGCTGTACAGCAGAAATTGGCTCAACGTTGTAAATTAACTATACTTAATTAAAAAAAACAAAAGCTGCTGCTCTCGATAAAGATGAAGGCAGCAGGGCAAAGCAGAGAGAAACACAGGGAAGAGAGTAGGAGGGCACTCAGGGTCCTGCCTGGAAGGGCAGGGAGACTCCAGGTGAGGCCTCCAGAGCCAAAGATCCTTGATGGGGAATTGAGGGTTAAACTTGCACTCGACTTGAAGTGACCCCAGAGCCCTGGCTGACTTGAGACACGATGAAACACTTACCTGCGAGCAGCATCAAAGAGCCCATGAACTGCAGGAGACGCCTCACAATTCTCTTGAAGCTTGTGGGTTAGAGGAATTCGAGACAAAAAGAAAATGGTGATACAATTTAAAGAAAAAGAGGAAAAAATGAGCATGCCTCTTTACTTTCCCCACCCCTAGATCCAGGAAAACTGGCCAGGTCAGGCCGCTCAGCCACATCATCATTTTAAAATGAGAATCCAGCCCAGCCTATGAGCAGGCATTTTCCAAATGGTTACAGAATTCCTGCACCTTCCAAAAATACCTCTTCATGCAACTCCCGCCGGGGAGGGAGGGCCACATGCCCAGGCTGGAACCAACCAATTGGGCTTCCTGAGTCCAGAAGTTGCCCCCCCGGGCTCTGCAGACCCCAGATGCAGGAAATGCCCGCTGCTTCACGGGTAAACCTAGCTAGACAGCTACTGGTGCTGAGCCGAACGCTGGGAGCGAAGCTGCCTCTGGTTCCACTTACAACAAAGAAGATTATATGACTTCCAGGAGGAGTTGCCAAACCTAGCTATGCAAGTAAACCACCTGTGCAGCTTTGTAAAATAGACACGGGGCATCAGGTCAGTTTTATGAAGCAGACACTCTGGGAGAAGGATCCCCCCGACTCCCAAGGGAAAGAGATGGGGGTAGCGACTAGGAGGTGGCACTTGGGGAACTTCAGAGAGGCTAGTTGATGACATCCTGTTTCCTGACTTGGGAACTACCTGGTTTGGTCACTTTGTGAAAATTCATCAACCTATACACACATGAGCACTATTCTGTATGTTTGTTACACTACATTAAAAAAAAAAAAAAAAAAAAAAAGCTCCCAGGTAAATTCTGCTCCCCTACCAGGTGTCAGAACCACTGAGTTGGAAGTTCAGGATGAGGGGTTTAGGTTACGCAAAAGAGAGATGCTGGGTGCTTTTGAGTATTGGCTAGAGTAGCTACAGCGTCTGCCTCCATCTGAGGCAAGTCTCTGACCCTCAGAGGAGAAAAGCTCCAGGGAGGGGAGGAGCCCCGATGGGAGGTGCTCCAGGGAGCAGGCAAACCTTCTCTGCCCATGGATGCCGACCCATGACACCAGTGCAGACTTTTCCTGGGCCCTGCCTCTTGGACAGAGCTTGCTCAGACCTCCTGTGGTCTAATTCAAGAGGGCCATTTTCTCCTGTGGCTTTGGTTTTCCCTCCCTGGTTAAAGAGGCTGCAGAGGCTACCAGTTTCTTGTCACCCTCCCAGGTCCCTTTCCTAGGGCAAGCAGCTTCTTCGAAGAGCGTGCTACTCCCAGCAGGATCTGGGGGACTCCAGCACTTGGGATTTACCAATGTCCTGCACCAGGCACTGTTCTAGGTGCTGAGGACACAGCAGTGAACAAGTCAGTCCCAGCTGACTTTATTCAGCTTATATTTGTTAATCTAAAACAATGAAAGAGCCAGTTATTTTTATCAGCAAAATGAGTTTATCAAGGAGCCACAAAGAACTGCAATTTGGGACATGCAACTGTTGCAGGAGAATGGGGATGAGAGAATGGTCATATCCCAGGTCTCGGATGAGTCCCTGGGACCGCCAAGGGAGGGTCCCTGGCTTTGCACAGGAAAGAATTTAAGAGCGAGCCATAGTTAAGTGAGAGGAAGTTTATTTAGAGAGATACATATTCCATAGACAGAATGTGAAGCGTCTCAAAATGCACAATTTTTAAGAATAAGACAACGATGAAGTCTGCTGCACTGACTGACTCTTCCTTTTATGAATGATTTCTCTGTAGCCGTGCAATACTGTTTGATAGCATGTTACACACAGTAGAACTTCCTCCAAAATTGAAGTCAGTCCTCTCAAACCCTTCCACTGCTTTATCAACTAAGTTTATATAATATTCTAAATCATTTGTTGTCGTTGCAACAGTCTTCACAGCATCTTCATCAGGAGTAGATTCCACCTCAAGAAACTACATTTTTGCTCATACAGAAGCACTTCTTCAAGCATTAAAGTTTTATCATGAGATTGTAGCAATTTAGTCACATCTTCGAGCTCTATTTCTAATTCTAGTTCTCTTGCCATTTCCACCACATCTGCTGTAACTTCCTCCACTGAAGTTTTGAACCCCTCACAGTTATCCATGAGGGTTGGAATCAACTTCTTCTAAACTCCTGTTAACGTTGATATTTTGACCTTCTGCCATGAATCACAAATATTTTTAATGTTCTTAATGGCATCTAGAATGGTGAATCCTTTCCAGAAGGTTTTCAATTTCCTTTGCCCAGATCCATCAGAGGAATCACTATCTATGGCAGCTATGGCTGTATTTCATAAATCATAAGACTTGAAAGTCAAAATTATTCCTTGATCCATGGGCTGCAGAATGAATGTTGTGTTAGCAGGCATGAAAACAACATCAATCTCATTGTCCATTTCCACCAGAGCTCTTGGGTGACCAGGTGCATTGTCAATAAGCAGTAATATTTAGAAAGGAATTCTTTTTTTCTGAGCAGTAGGTCTCGACAGTGGGCTTAAAGTAGTCAGTATTTGTAAACAAATGTGCTGTCATTCCAGGCTTTGTTGTTCCATTTATAGAGCAGAGGCAGAGTCAATTTAGCATAATTCTCAAGGGCCCTAGGATTTTCAGAATGGTAAATGAGCATTGGCTTCGACTTCAAGTCACCAGCTGCATTAGCCCCTTACAAGAGAATCAGCCTATCCTTTGAAGTTTGAAGCCAGGTGTTGACTTCTCCTCTCTAGCTATGAAAGTCTCAGATGGCATCTTCTTCCAATAGAAGGCTGTTTTGTCTACATTGAAAAATCTGTTGTTTAGTGTAGCCACCTTCGTTTATTATCTTTGCTAGATCTTCTTGATAACTTGCTGCAGCTTCTACATCAGCACTTGCTCTTCACTTTGCACTTTTATACTATGGAGTAGGCTTCTTTCCTTAAACCTCATGAACCAACCTCTGCTAGCTTTAAATTTTTCTTCTGCAGCTTCCTTACCTCTCTCAGCCTTGACAGAACTGAAGAGAGTTAGGGCCTTGCTCTGCATTAGGCTTTGGCTTAAGGGAATGTTGTGGCTGATTTGATTTTCTAACCAAACCAGTAAAACTTCTTCTATAAAGCAGCCGCATAGCACAGGGAGATCAGCTTGGTGCTCTGTGACCACCTAGAGGGGTGGGATAGGGATGGTGGGAGGGAGACGCAAGAGGGAGGGGATATGGGGATATATGTATATGTATAGCTGTTTCACTTTGTTATACAGCTTTGTTATACAGCTTTGTTATACAGCTGTTTGACTTTGGTAGTTACATACAGAGACTAACACACCATTGTAAAGCAATTACACTCCAATAAAGATGTTAAAAAAAAAGAACTTCCATATCAGCAAAAAGGCTGTTTTGCTTTCTCATCATTTGTGTGTTCACTGGAATAGCAATTTTAATTTCTTTCAAGAACTTTTCCTTTGCATTCACAACTTGGCTAACTGTATGGCTCAAGAGGTTTATCTTGTGGCCTGTCTTGGCCTTCAACATGCCTTCCTCACTAAGCTTAACCACTTCTGGCTTTTGATGTAAAGTGAGAGACATGCAACTCTCCCTTTCCCTTGAACACTAAGAGGTCATGGTAGGGTTATAAATTGGCCTAATTTCTATATTGCTGTGTCTCAGGGAATAGGGAGTCTTGAGAAGAGGGAGAGAGATGGGGGAATGGCTGGTTGGTGAAACAGAACACATACATTTATTGATTAAGTTTGCCATCATACATGGGTGCAGTTCATGGCTCCCAAAACAATTATAATAGTAAAATCAGGACTTCCCTGGTAGCACAGTGGTTAAGAATCCGCCTGCCAATGCAGGGGACACGGGTTCGAGCCCTGGGCCGGGAAGATCCCACGTGCCATGGAGCAACTAAGCCTGTGCGCCACAACTACTGAGTCTGCACTCTAGAGCCCGCGAGCCACAACTACTGAGCCCGCGTGCTGCAACTACTGGAGCCCCCACGCTTACAGCCTGTACTCCACAACAAGAGAAGCCACTGCAATGAGAAGCCCGTGCACGGCAACAAAGAGTAGCCCCCGCTCGCTGCAACTAGAGAAAAGCCCGCACGCAGCAACGAACACCCAACGCAGCCAAATTTAAAAAAAGCAACCAGTAACATCAAAGATCGCAGATCACCATAACAAACATAATAATGAAAAAGTTTGAAATATTACAAGAATTAGCAAAATGTGACACAGAGACATGAAGTGAGCAAATGCTGTTGGAAAAATGGTGCCAATAAACTTGCTCCTTGCAGGATTGCCACAAACCTTCAATTCGTAAAAAATACACAGTATCTGTGAAGCACAACAAAGTGAAGCACAAAAAAACAGGGCATGCCTGTAATGTGCTGTTTGTCGTTTAATTCTCAGGCTACAGCCACTGAACCTAAGAAGAGCAGAAGACAAGCACTGCCTTTCCTACACATACTTAACAAAGGCACTCAAGGCAACAAAGACTTGCTCACCACTCAGTGTGCCCCTGTCTCTGCTCTGGTCCTGTGCTCATGCATAGCCTTCTACCTGTGTTGTACTCCTCAACCCAGCCAGTGAAAACTCAGTGCAACTCTACCAGTGCAAATTCAGCCAACCTTACATTACACTGAAATGCCAACTCCACACGCAAGGGTCTCATCTCTGTGACTCTTGTGACCTGTGTCCCAATTTACACCTTTCTTAAGGCCTTTCTCCCATTCTACTTTGTATTCTTGTTCTTTGTGTATTTGTCTGGTTCTCGCCCCTCACCCCCATCAGATAGGAAGCTGCTTAGATGGGGGATGGAATTTTCCCTGCAACACCCAACACTGTTTATGGGCCCATAAGAGGCCTTGGAATGTTTGCTGAGATGGATTAAATTGAATGATGGGACAGCATCTCCCTGAAGAATCAACAGTTCACTTTGTTCTACAACTCTATAGTTCATAAAGCTGTTTTTTTTTTTTTTACTTTATTTTGAAATTTTTTAAACTAGAAAAAAATTGGTGAGAATAGTACAATTAACTCCAATATACGTACCCTTACCAAGTGACTGTTGATTCATCAATTGCTAATATTTGCTACAATTGTTTTAATATCTCTCTCTATCCATCTAGCTAGCTAGCTATAATTATCATTATTTTTAGTTATTGAACCAGTTGAGAATAAATTACAGACATTGTGTCTTGTGTCGCTTTACCCCTAAATACTTCATTGGTACCTCCTAAATATAAGGACATTCTCTTGTACCATGATCCAATGAAGGAAATTTAACATTGATATGATGCTATTTACTATCTACATATACAGTCCCTATTCAAATTTCCCCAATTGTCCCAATTATGTCCTTCACAACCATTTTTTTCATTCTCATTGTCTACTGAAAAAAATGTACAACCTAAACGTTGAGAATTATGTTTTATTTGGAGGACTTTCTTTTTTTTAAATATTTATTTATTTATTTGCCTGTGCTGGGTCTTCATTGCAGCATGCAGGATCTTTTAGTTGCGGCCTGTGGGATCTAGTTCCCTGACCAGGGATTAAACCCAGGCCCCCTGCTTTGGGAGTGCGGAGTCTTAGCTACTGGACCGCCAGGAAAGTCCCTTGGAGGACTTTCTGAGCACTCAAGCCCGGGAGTAGCCTCGCAGATGGCTCTGAGGGACAGCTCCAAAGAGGTCAGGGAGGATCCAGGGTATACAGGCGTTTAGCAACAAAGACCTGGTAGCTGGCATATCAAAAGATTACTGTTGGCAGACCCTCCTGGTCTTGCCGGCTGTTCCCTTGCAGTGTACTTAATAAATCTCGCTTTCTACACTCAAAAAAAAAAAAAAAAAACCTGTTAATTAAAGAAAACAACCAGACATCTGAAGATAATGAATTTAGTGCTTTTCTATATATGGGAAGATGCAAGAGTCTGGGCTCACTGAAATCATTCCTTTGATAGGCACCTTAGCTATCCAGGGCCAGTATCCAGTTCTTTCCCATCCTGAGTTCCCACAGGGCTCACCCTCGGGGGTGCCTGTAATGTGATGGCTTGATGGCTGCAGCATCCTTTGTTTACTGATAGGGCAGGTGACATTTTTGATTCACATCATCTATGTGTTGCATTTAGTTGTATCACTTTAGTCTCTTACAATATCGGACAGTTTCTCCCTCTTTCATTCTTAAGGCATATTAGTTATTTGTAAAATAGCCTTTGACTTGACTTTGCTGTCTCAGGTTATGCATTTGGGGGGGCAGGAAGGCCCCGAGAGTGAGGCTGTGCCTTTCACAGCACACAGCAGCAGGAGGCACACACGAGGTCAGTTTGTCCCATTATTGGTGACGTTGACTTTGATGATCTGGTTAAGGTATCTGCCGGGTTTCTCCACTGAGAAGTTACAGTTTTTCCTTTTATAATTATAAGCAATCTGCTGAAATGACTTAGCATTTCAGAGACTATGAAAATATCCTGCTCCCTGTCTGATGGTGATTCTTGCCTGGCTCTGATGTGCCTGCCAATCCTTCAAGGAAAGTGGAGTTGGTCGGCGGCCCGGAGCTGAGGCTCTGGACATCACAGAGCCGGGATGGGCAGAGAAGGAAAAGCACTGGGGACAGGAAACTGTGCGGACAGCAGGGCAGGCAGTCTGAGTGCTAACGCTGGTAGCTGAGCTGCAGCTCACTGAGGTGTGGGTGGCAGTCACACCACGCCAGGCACCTCAGGGCAGCCTCAAGGGTACTGGCCCCTTCACCAGAATCATGACCTGGAGAGGGACCAGTTTGCAGGAAGCAGGAAGACCATCCTTTCCTCCTTATTCCCTGGTGGCCCCTAGTGCTCAGTGGGGCGGAGGGGGGTATGCCTTAGAAGCATTATTTCCAGAATATTTCCAGGGGGCCCCCGGCGAATCTGAAGGGTTCCAGACCTCTGGGCCTGGCCTGGCCTTCCTTCCCAGCCAGGCTCCCTCACAGCCCCCTGCCTGTTTGCTCCACTCCTTACAAATATCTGCTCTGCTGTTGTACACAACCCTGGGCTGGCAGTCACGGTGGAAAGTAAGGGGTGCACACCCACAGGACACACACAGCCTGGGACAAACTGGCCACGAGTTCTTGTGTGCTGGACAGAAGGTGTATTCATTTTCTGTGGCTGCCGTAACAAATGACCACAAATGGGGGACTTAACACAAAAGGAATTTATTCTCTTACGGTTCTGAAGGTCAGAAGTCTGAAATCGAGGCGTCAGCAGGGCCGGGCTCTTTCTGCAGGCTCCAGGCGAGAATCTTTCCTCGCGTCTTCCAGCTTCTAGTGGCTGCTGGCAATCCTTGGCTTCCTTGGCCGTATCCTCCAGTTTCTGCCACTGCGGTCACATGGCCTCCTCTTCCTCTCTCTTATAAGGAAACTTGTCATTGGATTTGAGGCAGGATCCTAGGGACATCTAGACAATCCCAGATGATCTCATAGTGAGATCCTTAACTTATTTACATCGGCAAAGAGCCTTTTTCCACATAAGGTCACACTCACAGTTTCTGGGAGTTAGTACATATCTTTTGGGGGCCACCAGTCAACTTGCCATGGAAGGAATTCATGTATGCTCTTGTGTATACGTTAGTTTTCCACATATTTCTCTAACAAATTCTATATTGATGATTAGGAGTAATTAAAATAGTCCCTGATGGCTATTTGGGGCCTACCCAAATATTTCTGTCCTCCCCCTGCCACACATATACACACACACACACGCACATGCACAAAATAACATATCTACACAGAGATGTTTACACATTGTACCCAGGTCCTTGTACAGAAATCTGCATGTATGCTGTATTCATTCATTTGACACATGTTTATTGAGTGCCCACCACGTGCCAGGCCCTGTGCAGGCACTGGAAACACAGCAGTGAACAAGGCAGCAAGCCCACACCTTGTTTACATTCTGGTAAAATATTTACACACACACACACACACACAAAGAGCATAATACGGATGCAGAATCTGCAGGGCTTTTCCATGCCCACGGCTCCCAGAAGGGCTGAAGTCAGCAATTCTAGGCCACAGGCAGCAGGGGAATGTGAAGGCCCTTAATGCAAATAAAGTCACCAGCAAAGTCATTTTTAAAACAACAAATCCTTGATTAAGTGAAACATTTGTGGGCAGGGGTGAACCCCATTCCCCAAAGAGCAAATCTCTGCACTGCTGTGGAGGGGCTCGGAGTTCTGGGGTGTGAGGTGGAGGAGTCTGAGCAAAGGGACCAGCTGGGCCTTGAACAGCCAGAGAGGCCTGAACACACGCACATGCTGGATTTGAGGTGGGCTCAAAGGACAAGGTGGACAGGGCCACTTGGAGGGGAAAGAGCCTGACCACAAGAGACACAGCCAGAAGCTGGGGGTCAGCCGTTGGCAATGATGTGCAGGATAAGGTAAGACTGATGACTATATCCTGGCATTATCTATCAAAACCGGCACTCACATTAGTGCAGGGGATGTGTGAAGTGGCAAGCTGGCTAGGCTGATCTACAGACTCCAAAATTCCCTTTCCAGTATGTTCCAGTTAGGGTGGGCTACCAGCGATGCTCTCTCGTGAGAGTCAGAGGATGGAAGGAAGGCAGCACCTACTGTATAGCACACAGTTTCTCCCCGTTATTCACTTAATTGTCATCTTTTCCCCCTGGATCTTCCTTCCTGTGTGCCCGTGAACAAGCTTCTGGCTGTGCCTTTGGAGCTCTAGCCTGCTTTTGACCTTCCCTTCCTTTATTTAGTGAAAACTGTGAGTAGTATGCTGCTAGTTTTTCTTTCTTTCTGACATTTTTTTAAAATGTCACATCTTGAGTGAGTAAGAAGTGGATCATTTCTAGACCAGAGCTTCAGAACAGACCACTATCTTGGCTCTTCTTGGCCCTTTGTATTTTCATATAAATTTAGAATTAGCTTGTCAAGTTCTATTAAAAAACATGTTGAGAAACAGACTCACAAACATAGAAAACAAACTTATGGTTACCAAAGGGGAAATGGGGAGGGGGAGGGATAAATTAGGAGTTTGGGATTAACAGATATACACTACTGTATATAAAATAGATAACCAACAAGGACCTACTGTATAGCACAGGGAATTATATTCAGTATCTTGTAATAATCTATAATGGAAAAGAGTTGGAAAAAGAATATATATATGTGTGTGTGTGTGTATATATACATATATACACACACACACGTATGTGTAACTGAATCACTTTGCTGTAAACCTGAAACTAACACATTGTAAATCAACTATACTTGAATAAAAAGTTGTCTGTTTTGAAAAAAAAAGAGAAAGTAAAGACCTAAATAAATAGAATATAATCATTTAAAAATTATAAATAAATACATAAATAAATTTTACAAAATAAATAAAAATCATAATTTAAAAATGAAACAAATACCAAAAAAAGAAGAAAAAAACACGTTGAGATTTTGATAAGGATATGTATAATCTAGAAATCAATTTGGGGAGAACTGATCCTTAAAATATTGTTTTCCAATCTATGAACATGGCATATTTCTCTAGCCTCAGACATAGATCAACGAATACAAAAGAAGATATCAAAATGGTGGGATTGTTGGCTCAGTGGACACCCCACAGGAATGACTGGCTGGCACTGCTCGCCTTTTAGTTGCTGCCCTTGCTCCTTGCTTCCTGTTTCCAGGCTGCCAGGTTTTCATGTGACCTTGTCCGCTGCCCACAGCTGATTGGCTCAAGGGAAGGCACCTGCCTCAAGCTGATGCAATGAATGCCTTCTCCCAGATTTTTTGAACCAGAGACTGATAGAGAATTGAAACAGGCTCTTGTTGGTGTCTGAGGTTGTAAAAATATAAAATTTAGGAGCTCTCTACAATCATGTTTCAGATGATCTGGACTGAAGGATTAGAGGCAGATGCATTGCTGAGAAAAAAGAGTGAAGCTCAGAGAGGCATAGAAACAAGACAGAGAGGCTGGTGGTGTTTGAGTCTCCGACTCCATATAGTTTCTGAGGCCCAGTTGCATTCTTGCTCCTGGGTTCCAAGACACCCATGTTCCAAGAGATCCATTGGTTCCAAGGGTCCAGTGTTCCTTAAAGATAAATTCATCTTCAGGCTTAAGCTATTTTGAGTTTCTACCACTCACAACCAAGAGTCCTACCTAATGCAGTTGGGTAGACTGAAAACGGGTATTCTCAAACAGATTCCAGGTAAGTGAGCCTCGGCACCTGGCCTTAACAGGCTCACAATTTGGACTGCAGTCTGGTGCCCTTAGAGGGAACCTTCTCTAGCACAGGCCAGCACTCTGTTCCCTTCCCCTGCAGGAATTCTGCTGCCTCTCTTGGGATAATTAATCAGAGGTGATCGCCCTTATCCTCCTTTTTACACAGGATTTATCTATTCTAAGCACTTGTCTTATTTTTATGTGTGGATGGCAAACTTTGGTTAGAATTTAATTACCATATTTGTCACTATGATCACCCAGATGATCACTCGAGGGCTGTTATAGGCCCAACTGGCAAGTGTCCCATAGGTCAAGATATCAAGAGGCCCCCAAAATAAGATGTAAGCTCCAGATGGGACTTCAGGAGAAATACTAGAAGTCTTCACCACTTCTGCCACTCTTGATAATGACCCTACTCACCATGAGGCAGGGGTTGTTATAGTGATAGGAAAGTCAGCCTCTGAGTTTTCAGGAGATTGGAGGGAAGAATTTTGGAGATACGGTGCTGCAGGGAAAGGGTTTGTCCTATATATACAGACAGTCCTCAACTTTGCTAAATTCAAGACTTAAACAGTCTACACATTCATACATTTCATACACTATACACGGACAGACCTAATGCACTTTTCAGAGCCTGAATTTGCACTTTTATCTCTCATCTGACTCTGGATGATTTCAGTCCTGGGGGTGCTGCGTGGCTGCCAAGAGTCCCATTTCAGCATCACCAGTGGTCATCATTCTCAGGACAGCAACTGATGTCGTTATTTAAATATTTAATTGAAGAGAAAAATACTATACAAATGACAGTGCTGGTCAGTGATAAGAAACAAAGGTCTCATGAACTTAACCCAGTTGAGACAGAAGTGGGAATGATGAGCTGAACTAAAATTGGTGACTCTTTAGCTTCAAGTCAGGTGTTTACCACACTGAAACTGGTCAATTGCATGTTTATTTGTGAAGGAAAAAAAAATTAACTTTTGTAGGACAATAAAAGACCAAGTAGACTGGGAAAATGCATTCTTTTGGACAGGGCCTGAAATGGTGTATGGCCTGCTTCCACGGCCTTGGGAAGCATAATAAAGATAGTCCAGTTTTCTATGATTCTAAAAGGCAGCCTATCGTTGGCATTTTCTAAGTTACTTTGACAGCTCCAAGAAGGTTCTGGTCACTAAACTTTAACAGGGTTGTAAAAATTGTATCACGTTCCAAACTTTCTAAATCAAGATCATATTATTTTTGTTAAAAACAAGACAACAGGCCCAAAATGGAGTCACTTATACTAAGCCCCATGACACCTAAGTGAGACTTACTAATTATAGTTTTGGGGACTTCCCTGGTGGTGCAGTGGTTAAGAATCCACCTGCCAATGCAGGGGACACGGGTTCGAGCCCTGGTCCCGGAAGATCCCACATGCTGTGGAGCAACTAAGCCTGTGTGCCACAACTACTGAGCTTGTGCTCTAGAGCCCGCGAACCAAAACTACTGAGCCCACGCACCACAACTACTGAAGCCCACGTGCTCTAGGGCCCGCATGCCACAACTACTGAGCCCGCGTGCTGCAACTACTGAAGCCTGCGCACCTAGAGCCCATGTTCTGCAACAAGAGAAGCCACCGCAATGAGAAGCCTGTGCACCGCAATGAAGACCCAACACAGCCAAAAATAAATAAACAAATTATAAACTTATTAGAAAATAATAATAATTATACTTTTGGCGTCTCCTAGAAATCAAATCTTAAATCAGTCAATGAGGAATTACCTGGTCAGTGAGGTAATCTGCCTGATAGACCCCTTCTCTCCCCTAAAGAAAGGTGACCTTGCTGAAACCAATCCACTTTTTGCTAGTTTAACTTCCTTACCCCCTTCCTTCTGCCAGTAAGTCTTTTATTCTGTACAGCTCCTGGGAGCTCCTTTCTATCTGCTAGATGGGATGCTGCCCGATTCAGGAATCATTGAATAAAGCCAATAAGATCTTTAACATTTCCTCAGTTGAATTTCTTAACACCCTGTAACATAAATCTCTCTGCAACTGTCAATCTATATCTAGATGATGATAGAGAGATGACAGATACACAGATAGATGATAGATAGGGAACTATTCTCTGAGACTTATAGAACCTTTAATCAATGATGTCTGGGTCTGATTCTCTGGGAGAAAAAGGATCCAGACCTCAAGGACTGAGGATGGGGACTCTAGAATTTCTGAACCGATGAGTTAAAATAGCTTGGGAATGTGCTGTCTGTTGGGGAATAGCCACATGAGAACACATTTTACTCATTAATGCTGATGCAGGCCAGATTGCTTTCCAAGAAAGCCTGCCCTGTCACTTTTTCCAGCCACTCTTGTCCGAGGACACAGAGGAAATTAAGAGAGCCTGGGTATTCTTGGAAGGAATGCTATGCCTGAGCTTGGTGGCCAGAGTTTCAGCAGGGGTGTGTGCAATGCAGGAAGTGATGACAGAAAGAGCAACTCCCTGGGTCCTCCAGGCAAGAGAAGGGGATTCGGCAACTGGCGACTCCCAGAGACAACAGTTCCCCAGGTTTGGAGGCCTGAGAAGATTCCACTCCAGAATTCAAGTATGACCCTATTTCCCTTGTGCTTCTGAAACATGGCCAGGGATCATTTGGTAGCCAATTATTCTCTTTCAAGAGATTCTGCAACTTGGATAGTTGATTTGGAAGGAAGCAGCTAAGTACCCAGTAAAGTTAGCCCAGGGGACCTTAACTGAGAACACATCACCTGGAGAGACGTCTCAAAAGTCATAGGCCCTGAACCCACTGAATCAGAAATCTGGGGCCTAGACCCATGTAGTTTGGGGAAGGTTGTGGAGATTCTAATGCAAGCCCCGAGTTAAGGGCCAGTGCAAGAGAATACTGTGCCAGTAAGGCCAGGCCATGGCCTTGATATTTTTTTTTTCTTTTTATGTTAAAAATGTCAGTTTCGGGACTTCCCTGGCGGTCCAGTGGTTAAGACTCCACACTTCCACTGCAGGAGGCATGGATTTGATCCCTGGTCAGGGAACTAAGATCCCGCATGCCGCCGTGTACTAGACCAGGCTTCCCATTTTAATGAGCATACAAATCACACATCTTGTTCAAGTGCAGATTCTGATTCAGCAGGTCTAGGGTGGGGGCCTGACAATTTACATTTCTAACAAGTTCCCAGGTGATGCTTATGGTACTGGTCCATGGTCCACACTTTGAGTAGCAAGGGGGCTGGGTCAGTGGTTCTTAACCTGGGGCGATTTTGTCATCAACACCCCCAGGGGACATCTGGCAGTGAGAAATGTCTGGATATGTTTTTGCTTGTCAACTGGAAGTGGAGGGTGTTAACCACCTAGCTGGTAGAGGCCAGGGACACTGCTAAACATCCTACAGTGCATGGACAGTGCCCACAGCAAAGAATTATCCAACCAAATTGTCTGTGGCTCTGAGGCTGAGGAACCCTGGGCTAAAACCAAATACAGAATTTATAAGGTTTCTGAAAAGTAGTTACTTTAGTCTTAACTCTTTGCCCCGTCAAAGGTCTGAAAAGGTTGGCAACTGGATTTAAGGAGGAAAATTTGGGAAGAGAATTTTCTGGAAGGAGAGGTGTGTTTGCTTCACATCTAGTGACTGAAGAAAAGGATTCCTTGGAGAACTCACCCAAGTACCCAAGCCTCAAAGATCTGGCTTTAAACATTCCACAAATCCGAAACCAACTCACAGCAGTAGTGCTCAAATAAGAACTTTCCCGTTTCCCTTTTCTCTCTTCCCTTTTTTGTATTCCATGTCCAAGCTAGCTACTCAAAAGTTAACTACTCGGACTCCATTCCCCACTTCAGGCTTCCCACCTGGGTCCCAGATTACAGGCTTCCCCCTGAGAATCCTCTCACCTCTTCTTAAGTCCCACCAGGTTTTCGGGGCCTCACTGAAACACTTTCCTTGACCATCCTAGCCTGGGGTGGTCTGGTTTTTTTTTTTCTGTTTTTTCTAGATTTGCTGTCACAGCACTCTATGCATGCCCCTGTGACCACAGTTCTCTTCACATTGTATTCTTTAAAAAAAAAAAAACAGCTTTATAGAGATGTAATTCACATTCCATACAATGCGCCCATTTAAAGCATACCATTCAATGGTTTTTAGTATATTCAGGTATATGCGCAACCATCACCAGAGTCGATTTGAGAACAACTTCAGCACCTCCAAAAACTAAATCCTGTACCTTTAATTATTACCCCTCATCCTCCATCTCCCTCTAGTCCTAAGCAAACATTAATCTACTCTCTGTCTCTATAAATTTCCCTATTATAGACATTTCATACAAATGGAATAATATAATATGTGGTCTTTTGTAACTGGCTCCTTTCACTTAGCATAATGTTTTCAAGGTTTATCCATGTTGTAGCACGTATCAGCACTGCATTCCTTTTTATGGCCAAATAACATTTCATTGTACGGGTATGCTACATTTTGTTTATCCATTCCTCACTTGATGGACATTTGGGTTGTTTCCACCTTTCAGCTATTGTGAATAATGCTGCTGAGACATTGGTGTACAAGTTTTTGTGTGGACATATGTCTTCATTTCTCATGGGGATGTATGTAGGAGTGGAATTGCTGGGTCATATGGTAACCCTATGTTCAGTCATTTCAGGACCTGCCAGACTGTTTTCCACGTAGCTGCACCATTTCACACTGCCACCCGCAGTGTCTGAGGTTTCCACTTTCTCCACATCCTCATCAACACTCATGTGTTTTTCTGATTAGCCATCTTGGTCATATGAAGTGGTATCTCATTGTGGTTTTGATTTGCATTTCCCTGGTGGCTAATGATGTTGAACATCTTTTCACATGCCCTTGGGCCATTTGTATTTCTTCCTTGGAGAAAAGTCTATTCAGATCCTTTTTTGCCTATATTTTAATTGGATTATTTGTTTGTTTGTTTGTTTTTATTATCATTGCCCTGTAAGAATTCTTTATATATTCTGCAGACAAGTCACTTATCAGACATAAGATTTGCAAATATTTTCTTCCATTCTGTGGGTTATCTTTTCATTTTCTTGATAGGGAGCAAAGATAGCCCATAGAAGAATGGTATGTTGGGCAAAAATATCCAGGTCCTAGTGTCCCTGTCATACGTATCATGGTCTGGGGCTGCCCAGTAAGACCCTGGCCTCAGTGTGAAAGCTGAGGCAGATCGTGAGATGCAGACAGCTAGAGGCCGTCAGCTACCTGCGCACCCGGCAGCTGAAGGACACGTTCTTTCTTGAGGGAGATCCAACTATCACATCTCCATGGCTCCCAGCGCCTTTTGTTTCTAAAAGGATAATCCCATAAAATATATTTTCTTTCTCTTTTTTTTTTCTTTTTTTCAGAAGCAAGATGAGGAGAGGCAGTGTTTCTTCAGATAAAAACAGAGTCCTCAGCCTGGGTCCTGCAAGCCAAGAGTGTCTGTAATGTGCCCTGGTGGTATTCCTGGGATGAAGCAGTGTACCCAAGGGAGTAGCTCCGAGTGGCCCAGGGAGGCCAGATGCTAAACAGACCTGGAGTCCCAAACGTACCAAAGACCCTTGAGCACAGGTCCCTTGGAGCAGAATGTTTGAGAAACCTGCAGGCCTGGATTGTGGGTGAAGACGGAAGAAGACAGACAGACAGAACCAGCGTCAAGGGTGAAGCCAGGTTGTCTCCTAGGTGAGTGAGCCTGGCCTGGGGCCTGTACTCTGGTGGGTAAAAGAGTCCCCACTTAAACAAGACACCATTTCCTGCCTCCTTTCCCACTGCTTCCTCTTATGTCTTCTCATCCTATTCTTCCCTAGTTTCATATCAATACATTGTTCTGTGAATTCATGGGGGTCACTGTGATCCCCCTTCAGAAACGAAGATCCCCTTTCAGGAATGAAGCACAAACTACCTCAGAGCGACCCCCATGGATAAGCCTCAGCCACCTTCAAGAATAGTAGCCTCAGCTGAGGAGAGCCACCTTACCCAAGGTCACATCCTCACCTCAGGCAGCCCTCATCTAAGGACTGACTGACATCAGAGGATAACAGTCAGGCCCTCTCACTCCACCTCCCACTTCAAACCAGCTCTGAAGGTTTGTCCCAGCCTCAGCTAGAAGCAGCTCAGGCTCGGGGCTTCCCTGGTGGTGCCGAGGTTAAGAATCCGCCTGCCAATGCAGGGACACGGGTTCAATCCCTGGTCCAGGAAGATCCCACATGCCACGGAGCAACTAAGCCCGTGTGCCACAACTACTGAGCCTGCGCTCTAGAGCCTGCGAGCCACAACTACTGAGCCCACGTGCCACAGCTACTGAAGCCTGTTTGCCTAGAGCCCGTGCTCCACAAGAGAAGCCACTGCAATGAGAAGCCTGCGCACCACAACGAAGAGTAGCCCCCGCCCGCCGCAACTAGAGAAAGCCTACGGACAGCAACGAAGACCCAACGCCGCCAAAAATAAAAAATAAATAAATAAATTTATAAAAAAGAAGGAGCTCAGGCTCTAACAGAAACATCAGGAGATCCTGGCTACCCCTTCTCTCACTCCATCCTGCTCCACATCAAAGGAATCCCCCATCAGCATAGTTCTCCAGTCTCACAGCTTGGATTGGAATAGTCCATCCAAAGCTCTGGGCGAAGCCAAAAGTCACAATACATAGACTCTTAGAGCAGAAGTCTGTTCAAGGGGATGCTGAACACAAGAACTGGACTAGATGCTATTTGTGGTGCTCTGCAGATCCAGCAACACAGGAGTGGGTGAGGAGGAAGAGAGAAACACGCCACTCAGATTGTATTGCACTTCTCAGGTTGCTCTTCTGGAAAATTCAGCCCCAGGAAAGCAACCAGCCTTCTAGCTGTAAATCAATTTCAGTTATTTCTTCCTTTCCTCCCTCACTTCCTCTCCCTTCCTCTTTCTTTCTCTCTTCCTCCCTCACACCTTTCCTTCCTTCTCATTCTTTCTTTTTCTTTCTTTCTCTCTCTTTCTTTCCATTCTTCAATTTTTTCCAAAGATAAAAAAAAATACTTATTACAAACACCTTGGAACGCACAACAAAGTACTAAAATGGAAAGACAACTACCAAACAGAGATAATCACTAATAACATTCTGACAGCTCCTTCTGGCCTTATTAACATACAGTTCTTAAAAATCATAGATAAGGGGGGCTTCCCTGGTGGTGCAGCGGTTGAGAGTCTGCCTGCCGATGCAGGGGACACGGGTTCGTGCCCCGGTCCGGGAGGATCCCACATGCTGCGGAGCGGCTGGGCCCGTGAGCCATGGCCGCTGAGCCTGCGCATCCGAAGCCTGTGCTCCGCGACGGGAGAGGCCACAACAGTGAGAGGCCCGCGTACCGCCAAAAAAAAAAAAATCATAGATGAGGGACTTCCCTGGCAGTCCAGTGGTTAAGACTCTGCACTTCCACTGCAGGAGGCGCAGTTTCGATCTCTGGTTGGGATCCCGCATGCCACATGGCACGGCCAGAAAAAAAAAAAAAAAAAAAAAGATGAGAACATATTTGAGGTAGACTCTTACAGCAAAGGATTCCCTCTATCCAAGCCCTGTTCTGATGCCCTCCCACACTGACTCTGGGCTTGGTCATCCCGACTGGCTCTGGCTAACGTTGATGTAAAGGCCTGGATCTAAGTCCTTTTTTCCCTATATATAAATACAAATATATATACACATATTACATATATACATATATATATATGACAAGTATACCCCAAATATTTATTCTCATCTGGGATCACACATTATTACAGGTTTGTTTTTTTTTGGCCGTGCCATGCGGCATCAATGTGGCATTGGTGCTGGTGCAGAAGTGGTCACAGTTGGTTTACATCCCTAGCATCAGTGCCGATGGGCTCAGTGCCCAGCAGTGGGAAGACTGGTTCCCTCATTAGGTCAGTTCTGCAACGTGTCTGGGCACTGTTCCTCGGAGCTCAGTGCCAAGGAGTTCTGAGAGTTCCCCAATGCTGACTGATAAATACCTTTCCTGTGCAGACAAGCTAGAGTGTGTTCTGATGTAACTGAGAATCTTGAATGACACACTGGGAAAAACTACATTAGGGAAGAGATGTATCCAGAATGAACTGTATGTATTGTCTGGAGTCTAGAGGACCTTGATATTTAACGTGTGGTCCATGTGGACCAGTAGCACCAGCAGCACCTGGGAATTTGTTAAGAAATACTTAATCTTACCTCTACTTCAGTCTTGCTGAATCCAAATTTTCATTATAACAAGATCCCCAGGGGATTCGTAAACACAGATTGAGAAGAACCGGTCTAGCAATTCCCAATGCTGCTGCACTTTAAAATCACTTGGGTACCATTTTAAACATTGATGTCCATTTACATCCTACATGACAACAATTGATTCAGGAAAGAGTCATCAGTGGAGCCAAAACCACGGGGCAAAATGTTGTTGGGGAATAGGTTTTCCCACACAGCTCAAAGAATTTCCCCACAGATGACTTACTAGTTATAAAGGGGGAAAAATGACCTTTACGGCAGAGAAATCTGGCAGACACTAGGCAAACAAGTGACACAACTTAACATCACAAATAATTAGTCAAAGTGACAGCATAAGCCTCCTGTAAGAACACGATATCACCTATGTAGAATTTCTGCCAAAAAATGATTAACCTTAATCTCATACTGCGGTGGCAAAAAACAGACAAATCCAAATTAACAATCTGAAGAACAGCTGCTCAGACTCTTCAAAAACTCGTCAAAGGGCTTCCCTAGTGGCGCAGTGGTTAAGAGTCCGCCTGCCGATACAGGGGACACGGGTTCGTGCCCCGGTCTGGGAAGATCCCACATGCCGTGGAGCGGCTGGGCCCGTGAGCCATGGCCACTGAGCCTGCGCGTCCGGAGCCTGTGCTCCGCAATGGAACCTTGTCAAAAAGTTTCACGGGAGTCTAAAAAGACTGAGAACTGTTCTAGATTAAAGGCAACTAAAGAGACATGATAACTAAATGCACTGTATAATCTCTAATTACATACTGACTTGAGGGGGAAAAGGCTATAAAGGACATTTTCAGGACAATTTGGGGGAAATCTGAATATTAGTAGAATTGTATCAATGTTAAATGCTCCAGGTGTGATAATTATAATGTGGTTTGTGAAATTAATTTTCTTAAACTCAGCTAAAATTGGAGTTGGGACAGGCCTGTAGGGGGAGCTCTCATGACCGCCATGCATCATCAATTGCTCCAAACAGGAAGAGACCTCACCTACACCTCCCACCGGAAGGTGCCTCTACACTACTATCCAGCAGGGAGAAGAAGACTCTTTCTGCCCCATGACAGCCCAGCTAATCAAAGACTAGCAGCCCAACCAATGAGAAGCCACCATACTTTGGACTCCCAGCTTCCTCCAATGGATTCTTTGGTTATCACAGACCCTCTCAACTCCCCACTTTTCCCCATAAAAGCAAGTTCCCCTTCCTTGTTCTCTGGATTTGCCTATGGTGTGCTGTAGTTCACACGTTCCAAATTGGAATTCCTCTGCTATCCCTAAATAAACTCACTTTTGCTGGTAACATAGCTGGCTATTATATTATTAAAGTTGATATATTTGGTGTCAGAAGTGGGGTCCAAAGGAGGTGGACCTGAGAGATGATGGCTCCCAGAACTGAATGAGGTACCTGAACCAAGCCCTTTATGCTCATTGCTTCCGTGGGTCACCACCTGCTTTCAGTTTGGAGTCTCATCTTGGTTTCCAAGCTCCACTCTTTTTGCATTTTGAGCTCTCGGACTTCATTTGGGATCTGGAAAGGTTTTGTTCTTTCTGGCTCCAGGCTTTATCCTTAGTGAGTACTCAGTTGCTTTCTGGAGCATGGCAGTGAGGTCCTCTTTTGGGGACCAAGCTAACTGGGATATAAGATTTTGTTTTAGTCCTTTTGGAATCTGGGTTAGGACTCTAGCAACTTTCTTGGGTTTCCAGGAGAACTTAAGAAAATGAGACCCTGGCCATCTAAATGCTCTGAGGGCAGCCCTCCTTTGGGAACTCCAGCTGGTTTCATGTTTAAAAACTATGGGCTCCCCACATGCACATTTTTAACTAAGTGGATTGAGAAAACTAAAGGTAATTCAGAATTACAGTGGCCATTATGGGTAGTTTTCAGTCTTCCCAAACTCATTTTTTTTAATAAGACTAAATTGGAGGTCCATAGTTTTAAAATTAAACAAAACAAATGGTATATTTATTTTTATTGGTACCTGGAAGCTTCCAAATACACACAAAACTCTAAAATTACCTCTTTGCAAGATACCGTTTCTAAATTGGCAGAAACAACCGAAAAAGTAGAAAAGAACAAAATGACTAGGACTTCCTTGGTGTTCCAGTGGCTAAGACTCCAGGCTTCCAATGCGGGGGGTGTGGGTTTGGTGACTGGTTGGGGAGCTAAGATCCCACATCCCACATGCTGCACAGTATGGCCCAAAAAAAAAAAAAAAAAAAGAAAAGAAAAGAACAAAATGACTTCTGAAACCTCATACTTCTTGTGTTCCCCTCCCCCAGGTTCTTTGTCTCGGGGCCATCTTGTGTGTCTTCTCTGCCCCCTTTGTCTCAGACTCCACCTTGTGCTCTGGCCCCACCCCCAATGACACTTTCCTCTTTCCTCTGGGAAAACCAGCCCCTTTAAAATCGAACCCTCTGAGGATCCAAATGCTAAACCCCTAGTTACTGTTTCTAAGTTATCTGGAGCAAATAAACAACTAGAAGGAAGGATTTAAATATCAACTGCCCTAGATTTTTGATAATAGGAGAAAAGTTGCTTTCTGTTTGTCTGTTGAAGCTTTTTGGTAAGTCACCCCACCCTGTTCAAAAGGGGGAACCTTGTTTTAAATAAGTCCAGGGCTTCACTGGTGGCGCAGTGGTTGAGAGTCCGCCTGCCGATGCAGGGGACACGGGTTCGTGCCCCGGTCTGGGAAGATCCCACATGCCGCAGAGCGGCTAGGCCCATGAGCCATGGCCGCTGAGCCTGCGCGTCCGGAGCCTGTGCTCCACAACGGGAGAGGCCCCAACAGTGAGAGGCCCGCGTACCGCAAAAAAAAAAAAAAAAAAAAAAGTCCAACTTACGGAGCACCCTTAAAAGAGAGAACTCCAAACTCCTAGGGAGACAATAAAATGCATTCTTTGATTGGTATGCAGAAGCTTCTAAAAGACAAATTGACTCCACCCATAAACAGCTCTAAAAGCATTCTTACAGCATGCCAGAGACACAATTTGGATCTAACTATTCTTTTGAGTTTGTATCTGAGACACGGCTAAAATTTAAAACAAACCTAGAAGGTTCCTGTTTGCATCTGTCTGTATTTTCATTTGTGTCTATGTGTATATATGTGTTATAGATGTGTGGGTTTTGTTTTTTCCTTTTCTACCTGTAGATGGTATTGCTAAAATTAATTTATAAAAGAGCTCTATTTAATCGGTTTAAAAACAAACAAGCACTTATATGAGTTAAAATATAACAGAGACTGGACCAGGTGCTTTTCAGGTTTACATGATCTGAGATTAATGTTGGTGAATGAAAGCTAGTTTGGGATTTAATTAAAATAGGCATATCTTTGGAGTTATCAACACTGAAAATAATGCAGGCATACCATTTTTATTCTACCTGAGCTTACTGGTCAGATAAGTTCATGTTATCTTTGTTACAAAATTTGTCAGCAAGAAAAATAACTTGGTATGATAAAAAGTTTTGTGAGTGATCTAAACATGACTGTTGAAAACAAGTAAATTGGATGTGAATGAGATAAAGGTTTATAAGTAATGCTTTTAGGTAGCTTCCCCAAATCTTTTTGGTAACTTGGAATCTTACAGTTTTGCTATGTTAAATGATGGGTAATCATTAAATATCTACATCATTCCCAAGTAAGATAAAATACTGAAACATTACTAAAAATGGGTTCATTCACTTTGGGCTTCCTTTACAAAGGAATTAAAGATAGTTGGATCTATTGGTAAGCATGCCATATTTTGGAAATTTTACTGTGGGGAAAACATGCTTTTAGGAATTATGAAATGTATGCAGAAATTTGTCAATAACAGACCGTTCTAGTGAAGTTACTAGGAATAATAAGGGAAAATAACTCTGTATGCAAGGAAAGAAGAATATGTGCTTTTGGCATTAAAAGGTATGAGGAATGGAAATTTTGTTGAGGGAAAGAAAGTAACTTTGTCCTAAAATAAGGCTGATTGTTTCAGAATAGGAAAGAGGAAAGACAGGACAAAGCTAAATGGAAATAGTAAGTTGTAGAAGATTTGTGGAAAAAGAATCTTTGAAAAAAGAAACTTTATGTGTGGTCAAGCTGGTGAAGATTATAAAGGTTTTGAGACTAAGCTTTAAAATCAGTGGTGTACTTATATAAAACTAAAACAATTTTCTTTCATTTGCTAAAAGAACAAGATTTTCTTGGAATATTGATCTACTCCTGACAAAAAATTGTGAAAGGTTTTTCCTTACCTTTAAGTAATCGGCTTAGAAAACAGAGATTTCTATTTTACCAAAATTATTTCCTGTGCTTCATGTTGTCTTAGTCAAGTCTCTGATTAGTTAAGAAATCTTCTCAATATTAAAAGAGCTAAGTCTCCCTTACAACTATGTAACATTTTCTATTTGTCTTTGAAATCTTTGTTACTTTGATCAAAAAGATAATTAAGTATCATTTTATAATGATCTGTGGTCCTGTTTGTTAAGTTCTGTACCTATTGCTTGTTGAACCTTTGCAAAAATGACATGCCTAATAAGATGAGCTAGTTCAGCACTTTGAGGTAATTTCTAGCACTTACAACCTTGACTAAATATGGACTTTAAACAAGAAATGCCTGAGAGTTCTTCCTACCACCTTTCCTTGTTACTCAAATAGAGACTCAAGAGGTTTCTGATTTGTGTACTTCCCTCCCACATGGGACATAACAACCAGGGAAGATCCTTCCTGGCACCGAGGGACAAACCACTATGTGCAGAGATCCTGACTCTTGATCAGCAATGCTTTCCAGGAAAGATTTTGATCAAAAGGGGGAAATGTGGAAACAATTAAAGAAACCTCAGCTAAAACTGGAGTTGGGACAGGCCTGTAGGGGAAGCTCTCATGCCCCACCACGCATCATTGATTGCTCCAAACAGGAAGAGATATATACCTACATCTCTGACAGGAAGATGCCTCTACTTTACTATCCAGCACAAGAAGAAAACTTCTCTCCACCCATGACAACCCAGGCAATTAGAGACTGTAGTAGGCCAACCTGTGAGAACGCTCCATACTTTGACCTACCAGCTTCCTCCAATGGACTCTTTGGTTATCACAAGCCCTTCACAATTCCCTGCTTTTCCCTATAAAAGCAAGTCTCCCTTCCTTATTCTCTGGACTTGCCTGTTGTCCACCATGGTTCACATATCCCAAATTTCAATTCCTCTGCTATTCCCAAATAAACTCACTTTTGCTAGTAAAATAACTGGCTATTATATTTAAATTAGAGTTGACAGGTTATGTATAAGAGTACACTTATTCTTAGGAAATACATACTGAAATATATAAAGTGTCATGATATCTACACTTTATTTTAAATAGTTTAGGGGAAAAATCCATATATAAAAGAGAGAGAAATAAAAACAAAAGTTACAAAATGCCAAATGTCAACATTTGGTAAACTTAGGTCAAGGGTCAGCACATTTCTTCTGTGAAGGGCCAGACAGTAAATATGTTAGGCATTACCGTCTCTGTTGCAATACTCAACTCTGCTATTTTAGTGTGAAAGCAGCCATATGTAAATAAACAGGCGATAAAACACGATATGGGAAATCGTGTACTAATTTTATCTCATTAAGATTAGAAAACAACCATTTCAAAAATTTCCTTCTCTGAAAGGACATGCACCAAAATGTTACCAATGATGACTCCTGAAGGAGCAGGGAGTTGGTGAAAGGGAACTTTATGTTTTACTTTATATATTTTTGTATTGTTTAAATGTTCAAAAGAATGCTTTGGGTTTTTTCTCTTTTTTTTTTTTTTTTCATTAAGTTGCTTCTTGGAATAGTCAGCTTTTGCTGCAGTAACAAACAACCCCAAATCTCAGTGGCTTATAACAACAAATATTTGTTTTTCATGTTACATGAGGGCTGAGGATAGGCTGCACTTTGGATCTGTGTACTTTCTCACTCTGGGACCCAGCCCAAAGGAACAGACCTATCTGAAACACACTTTTCTCATAGCAGAGGGCAAAATCACTAGAGACCAAGCCAACTATGCAATTTTTTGCTTTTAAAGTTTCTGCTCAGACATTATATGAGTCATTCCTGCTCACTTGCCAAAAGCCATAAGAAGTAACATGGCCAAACCTCACAATGGACCACTTAGCAAGAAGGTATATATAATCACCTTGCAGGGAAGGGAAGGAGTAATGGTGAAACAATTATATATCCTACTATAGGTCTGTTGAATTAATTAAATCTACTTGGAGGAAATATATATTTTTTATTCTTATATATATTTTTTCTATTGACTTTTTTTCTTTTTCTTTTTTTTTTGCGGTACGCGGGCCTCTCTCACTGCTGTGGCCTCTCCTGTTGCGGAGCACAGGCTCCGGATGTGCAGGCTCAGCAGCCATGGCTCACGGGCCTAGTCGCTCCACAGCTTGTGGGATCTTCCCGGACCGGGGCACAAACCCGTGTCCCCGGCATCGGCAGGTGGACTCTCAACCACTGTGCCACCAGGGAAGCCTTTCTTTTCATTTTTTAATTCCCTATTTGAAGACAGAGACAGAAGAGTTCTCAGCAATGCTTTTCAAACTATGGGTGCTAACCCATTAGTGAGTCATGAGATTGCATGGAGGCATAATCAACATATTTGTTTAAAAGGACAGACTAGAATACAATAGAAGAGAAAATTATAAGAGAACATTGTACATAGTAAAGATAAGGACTGTTTCATAAAACTTTGGTTTCAGTTACATATATATGTATATATGTCCATATGCTGATATAAACTGTATATTTTGCTGTGAGTTTTAGTTAAAAAAATTTTTTTTAAAGCCTTGACCCAGAGGACAGGACAGATTGAGAGACTGACTGCTCCCCATTCCCATTTGGACTCAAGGATGCTGACACCAAGGATGAGGCTAACACTAAGGACCACAGGAAAGCCAAGAAGAACTTGGGGCACAAAGCCAGAAATGAACCAAGACATAAACTCAGAAAGCTAATATTTGCTGGACACTGACTCTGCCAGGAATGCATTAGCCCTCTGTGAACACGATTTCATTTGATAACACCCCCGCTAATATCCCAGGAGGTAGTTACTCTGATTATTCACATTTCATAGATGGAAAGATAAGGAAGTTAAGTAATTTCAAGGTCCTGCAACAAGTAAACAGCAGAACCTGGATTCATCTGGCCTAGGGCTTGTACTCCTGCTAGGCACTCACCAGCATGGCTTCCAAGAGCAAGGGCCAGGTCACTCAAAGGAGGCTGAAAACCAGAGAGAGTATTAAAGGGCATGTGAGGTGTATGTTCTTGCATAAAAGTATAGACAGGATTCAGCCACTCAGAACAGCCCAATCGTAGTTGTCGTTTACTCAAGATACCTCATGGGGCTGCCCCAACCCTCATTCTCCAAGACATTGTTTATAGCCTTCACTGCTGTTCCCACACTGTCAGTGCCAAGAAAGTTCCTGATGGACTGTAAGGTTCTCTCCCATTCCTGGTAACCAGAGGCTGAGTTAGAGCCCCAAACTGTTCAGGCCTCTTATCCTGGCTCATGTGTGATCCAGGTGGGCTCTGGCCAGAACAACTGCTAGAAGGAGGGCTGGTTGGTGGGCATGGCTGAAAGTTCCAACCTTCTAATCACTTGGTCTTTCTGGTGACCAGCCCCATCCTGAAGCTATCTAGGGGCTCCACACTATATCATCTCATTAGCATAAACTCAGGTGTGCTCAAAAAAATGGGCTCCTTATGAGTAACTAAAGATAATCCCATCACTCAGGAAATCTCAAGGGTCTCGGGAGCTCTGTGCAAGGAACTGGGAACAAAGACCAAATATATTTCTTATTATATCACACATATATAGTATGCTAACTTTTGCTCGAGAGTGAAGGGAAAATAAGAAAAATATACGTATAACTGATTATCATTACGAAATAAAACACAAGAAGGATAAAGCAGGAAAACAATGTCATTGGTTACCTACAAGGGGCGGAGGAGAATAGGTGGAAGTGATTGTCCTCTGAGCATACCTTTTTTTATAGATTTGACTTTTGAAAGTATGCTAATGTCACACATTCAAAAATAAAATTAAATCAATAAGAACGGAAAGGAGGTAAGTTAAAACTGAAAGCAAACTGAAACAATGGAAATAATCAAATAAGCACCATAACCACACTAAAAAGAAAAGAAGAATCAACTCAAGTAACTTAACACAGTATTTGACTACATACCCTCAACTGGGGGCAGGGGTGTGGCGGGAGGGGGAAGAATTGGAAACAAATCCTGAACTCCTTTTGGTAGGTCTGCTGTTTGTAATGGTGTGGGCAAAGCAATTCAGAAACCATGGATGTAATAAACCACTTTAGATGTAATATAGGATTGAGCAAATATGTTGATACGGTTGGGAGCCAGGATTCTTACTGAGGGACATATAAATACAGAGTGGGCAAAGCAAGAAATAACTCTGTGAGGAGGTATCAGTGTAAATTCATGATTTCTAAAATATGTATATGCATGTTGATATTATACATATGTATGAATATGCAAATATGTGTATGTATGTACGTGTGCATACACAAGCATATATTTCCTAGCTCTGTCCATTGAAAGAGCCAGGAAGCAAAGGCACTCCAGTAGCAATGAGGACACCCAGTTCTCTGAACTTGATCTCTGATACCTTCACCACTACAAGGAGTCATGCTCCTCACTGAAATGACTGAGTCCAGGCCTGGTACAAGATAGGCTTGGAACCCCACCCAGGAAGTAAGGCAGCACTTTTGAAAAAATGGGGTTTTGAGGGCAGAATGGAAGATGTGGAGGGAGTGCTGGAGTCAGCAAACCCGTTTTGTAACCATTGCGGTAAAGACTGGATTAGGGAAGAATCAGGGGATGCTCAATCTAGGGGGCAATTCTGTTAAGGAAAATTTGCATGGTCTCCCTGCACTGCTTATTCATTGTAAGGGAGAAAACACTAGCAATAATTAATTATATAGTATTTAGGTGTCAAGAGTCATGATGTATTTAACTCACTTTAAGATGGTTTGGGGGAAAAATGCATATTTTTATATTGTGCTGCTTTTATTTTTGCAACTTTTTGTAAGCTTGGAATTATTTCTGGATGGTTAAAAAAACAAAAACAAACAAAACAAAAAAATGCCAGTACACGGGAAGTGTCTGAGAGTCAAGCTCATGAAGAATGCATTTTTCATCCAAGAGAGGGTTGGGGTCTGACTGAGTAATCACAGCACATGAGGAGCTGAGCTAGGTGACCCCAGCTGATAGGATACAGAGGCTGAATCCCAGGCAGTGGAGGTGGGTATGGGCCTATTGGAGATGCCCAATTGTAAGCTGGAGAGGTGAATGTCCACCACGAAGCCTGATCCAATAAGGCACCTGTGACTAATGCACACACCTGGCCTTGTGTGGCTTAGGCCACTGTCAGCCCTGGAGAATAAGCCTCCCACAGTGGAGATCTCCAGACACAGGTTCAGCATCTCCTATACCAACCTCATGTGATCCTGACCCAGTGGAGCTTGTCCTTGGCTCCATTTCTGACTGTGATCCCTCCTGTGACCTCACCTGCACGTGCTGACTTCTCCCTCCTCCCAGCAGTCAGATCATGGCTTTCCTCTAGGTTTTCTGGCTCAACAGGGTGCCCTCACCCTGACTCCTTGGTTTCCCTATGACTCAGGGCTCTGGCTCCCTGCCCCAGGACTCCACCCTGCCTATGTTCTGTTCCTCCCAGCTAAGGCCCCAGAGGAGGAAAGAGGGGGAGTGTTTAACCCAGAACCTGCCAGGTTACTAAGACCACCTCCCCCACCCCTATCATTGAAAGGACAACTTGGGACTTCTGCTTCTGTGAGCCCAGCTACTGACTCAACCATACCTGCAGAACACTGCAGATACACAGTGACCCAATAAACTGTAAGCAGATCAGTCTGGGTAGCTGGTACTCTATCAGGGGATTGGTTCCTGACTGCAGAACACACCCAGCACGTCACAGCCCATAGCCCTGAAGTCTGCCTGTCCTTCCCCCTCTCAAGGTCGCGGGTGTTTGGGAAACACAAGGAAGGAGCATCAAAAACAGTCTAGCTCAATAGACGTGATGCTTGGAGCCCCAAGTTTCCAGCTAATGCTTGCTTCCCAAGCTCTAGCACATGAGCTCTAGCTCTGGAGCAGACAGTCCTGAGTCTACTCCCATTTCTACTGCTTGCTAGGAGTCCTTACACTGTTATTTCACCTATTCAGCTTCAGTTTCCTCATCTATGACATAGGGATAATGCATGGTAGGCACCTAGCGCAGTATCTGGAACATGGTTGGTGTGCAAAAATAGTAGCCATTGATTCAGGAAAGAATCACTGATAGATGCTTAAATTAGTGAGTGAAAGTCTGATGAGGAAGAGGATATTTACATAATCTTAAAATATCTCTCCATAAATTATTTATTAATTCTAAAAGGGAAAACAATCAAAGGACACTATCAAGAGAGTGAAAAGATAACACACAAATGGGAGTAAATATTTGCAAATCATATATCTGATAAGGAATTAATACCCAAAATACATAAAGAACTGAACTTCTGCAACTCAACAACAAATACAATTCAAAGGACTCAAATAGACATATATCCAAAGAAGAAACACAAGTGCTCAATAAGCACATGAAAAGATACTCAACATCACTAATCATTAGGGAAATGCAAATCAAAACCACAATGAGATGACGCTTAATACTCCTGAGGATGGCTGTTACTAAAACAAAAGCAGAACTGAAAAAAACAAATGTTGGCCAAGGATGTAGAGAAACTGGAATCCAAGTGCACTGCTGGTGGGAATATAAAATGGTGCTGCCACTGTGGAAAAATGGAAAAGCCACTGTGACAGTTCTTCAAAAAGTTAAAAACAGGGAGTTCTCGGGTGGCCTAATGGTTAGGATTCCAGGCTTTCCCTGCCATGGCCCGGGTTCAATCCCTGGTCGGGGGACTGAGATTCTGCAAGCACAGTGCAACCAAAAAAAAAAAAAAAAAGACACACACACACAAACAACAAAAAAAGTTAAAATAGAATTACTGTATAATCCAGCAATTCCACTTCTAGATATATACTCAAAAGAATTGAAAGCAGGGACTCAGACAGATATTTGTACACCAATGTTCAAAGGTAGAAGCAACTGAAGTGTCCATCAATAAATGAATAGATCAACAAAATGTGATATATACATACAATGGAATATTATTCAGTCATAAAAAGGAACAAAATTCTGATACCTACTACAACATGGATGATCTTGAAAACATTATGCTTAGTAGAATAAAGCAGACACTGGAGGACATTAAGTACTTAGAATAGGCAAATTCATAGAGACAGAAAGTAGAATAGAGGTTACCAGGGGCTAGAGAAAGAGGGGGAATGGGGAATTACTGTTTAATGGGTACAGAGTTTTAGTTTGGGGTGATAAAAAAGTTCTGAAAATATACAGTGGTGATGATTGCACAACACTGTGAATATACTGAATTGTTAAACTAAAAATGGTTAAAATGATAAATTTTATGTTATATGTATATTTTACCACAATTTTTTAAATGTAAGGGGTACTAAGGTCTGAAGCAGTGTGGGTCCCTTTGAACTCTCTAAACTGACTGGCTTCCTTGACAGTGTCTCACAGGGAGAAGACACTGTGAGGGATAAAGTCAAAATTGAGCAATACAGGGACAACAGAGAGACAAAGAAAGAAGAGGTCTAAATCAGGGCCTTAAAGGGCTAGACCATAATATTTTTGGCTTGTAGGCTACACGGTCCATGTTGCAACTCCTCAATTTTGCAGATTTGGCCTGAGAGCAGCCATAAACATATGTAAATGAATGAGCAGGGCTGTGGTCTAATAAAACCTTATTTACAAAAAAACAGGTGGCCTTTGCCAATCCTTGGTCTAAAAAAAAGAGTGGGAGGGGAACAGAGTCAGCAAGCCACCATATTTTTAAATATTATATGAAAACAACAAAAGAGGGAAGTTTGTGAAGTTTGTAAAACCATCCTGAACCACACAACTCCTTCTAAAAGTTCCAGAAAACTAATTTCATATAAAAATAAACAGCAGAAAATTATTGGGGTCAAATTTCATACAAGGTTATTATTAAAAAAAAAAGAGTATAACATTTCTATAAGCTAATGAGCACACCAGAAATACATGCACATGAAACAGCTCAAATTGCAACCTACTATTTTAAAACCAGCTAAAAATTAATAAGAAATGATACATGACATGAATGAACCACAGTAAATAAAGTTACAAAAACTCATAAATAAGAGTTTTACTTTACTCAGAGTAAAAATTAGAAGGGGAAAAAAATGAAGACTAAATTAGAAGAAACATAAGACCAAATAAATGCAATTAAAAAAAATGTCTTAAGGAAAATAGGAGGAAATTTTTTAAAGAAATCATAGAAGAGGGCTTCACTGGTGGTGCAGTGGTTAAGAACTGCCAATGCAGGGGACACGGGTTTGAGCCCAGCTTTGGGAAGATCCCACATGCCGTGGAGCAACTAAGCCCGTGCACCACAACTACTGAGCCTGTACTCTACAGCCTGCGTGCCACAACTACTAAGCCCATGTGCCACAACTACTGAAGCCCACATGCCTAGAGCCCATGCTCTGCAAAAAGAGAAGCCACCACAATGAGAAGCCTGCACACCACAACGAAGAGTAGAGCCCGCTCCCCACACTAGAGAAAGCCCACGTGCAGCAATGAAAACCCAGTGCGGTCAAAAATAAAATAAACAAATTTATTTTTTTAAAAAAAGAAATCATAGAAGAGAGCAAAATGATCTGAATGAAAATGACAAATATGGAAGATAGGCAAAGAACTAATACAGAATATAGAAGTTTCTGCAGCAGAGAATGAAGCAAATGAACAGAATAAATATAAAGATCAAGAAAATAGGGCTTCCCTGGTGGCACAGTGGTTGAGAGTCCACCTGCCGATGCAGGGGACACAGGTTCGTGCCCCGGTCTGGGAAGATCCCACATGCCGCGGAGCGGCTGGGCCCGTGAGCCATGGCCGCTGAGCCTGTGCGTCCGGAGCCTGTGCTCCGCAACGGGAGAGGCCAAAGAAGGGAGAGGCCCGAGAAAAAAAAAAAAAAAAAAAAAAAAAGGGGGTGGGGGGGCAAAAATCAAGAAAATAAATAAAAAATCAAGGTATATATATCTTGGTATAAAATATGTATAAAATCAAGAAAGTATGTAAAAAATTCCAGAAATGTTCCCAAATTGAAGAAAAAAATATCTGAAACTATATATACACCATACGCATGTAAGAATACTTGACTCAAACAACCACTGCCAAGACATATTCTAGTAAATTCACCAGACTTTCAGGAGATAAAAAAAATCCTTTGAGCATCTAGGCAAAAAAAAGAAAAAAGAAGAAAGAAAAGCAAGTGGCTTATACAAGAAACAAAATGAGGATACTGTCAGACTTTTTAACGTAAGTGCTTGATGCCAGAAGAAAATAGAGTAACTGAATATTTTAAATTCAAGGAAAAGAAAATGTGACTCAAGGACTTTGTATCCAGGAAAATTGACTTTCAGATATAAAGAGCACATACTATTATCAACATGCAAGAGCTCAGGAAGGGTTTTCTGGAGAACGGCGGGTATCAGCCAAATCTTGAGTTACAACTTGGATACCTGAAGAAGTAATGTAGTATAAGCAGATGGCACAGTATTCACAAAAACATAGGGATAGGAAAACAAAGAATATTTTCAAGGAATGTTCTTTCTTTCACTAACTTTTACTCATCCTTCAAGTCCAAACATTCCTTTCTCAGAGAACCTTTCCTGATTCTACCAGACTAGGTCACGTTCTCTGTTATAGGCTCTCTTAGCTCATTCTCACTTCTAATTCCAACTGTAGTTATAATGAAATAATGAATTATGAAACTGATCAGTTAGCATCTCTTCCCCTAGAACATAAAGCTTTCTGAAGGCAGGGGCTCTGGATGACAGAGTCACATCGTACCTTCACTGCCTTGCATGGTAGACACTCAAAAACATGTTCAGTAAATGAATGAGTGGATCCATTCAGCTGGAACAGAGGGTTGTACAGGAGACTAATAAAGTTGGAAATTTTATTGGGAACCAGATTGGGAAGGACCTAGAATGCTAGGGTTAAATGCTTAGATTTTTATATATATTCACATGTTGTTTATCCACTTATCCATCAACAGACATTGGGGTTCTTCCTACTTTTTGGTTATTGAAAATAATACTGCTATGAACATGGGTATACAAATATTTGTTCAAGTTCCTGCTTTCAATTCTCTGGGATATGTACCCAGAAGTGGAATTGCTGGATCATATGATAACTCCACATTTAATGTTTTGAGGAACTACCATACTGTTTTCCACAGTGAATGAACCGTTTTACATTCCCACAAACAATGCACAAAGAGTCTAATTCCTCCATATCTTCACCAGCACTTGTTATTTTGTTTTATTTTATAATAGCCACCCTAACTGATGTGGATCTCTTAGTGGTTCTGATTTGCATTTCCCTAATGACTAGAAATGTCCAGCATCTTTTTACAAACTTATGGAACATTTGTATATCTCCTTTGGAGAAATGTCTATGACATACTTTTTTCTTAAAATTTTCAATATTTCCAGGCTTTGCAGTTCATCCACAAGTTTTTTCAAATTGTTGCAAATCTCAAAAAAATTTTCCAACGTGTTTATTGAAAAAAATCTACATATAAGTGGACCCACACAGTTCAAACTCATGCTGTTCAAGGCCAACTGTAATTTCAACAGCTTTGAATGTATTGACTTGTTTTGTGGCCTAATGTATGGTCTGTTCTGGAGAATGTTCCATGTGCACTTGAGAAAAGTGTATTCTGCTGTTGTTGGGTAGAGTGTCTGTAAGTCTGTTAGTTCCAGGTGGTAATAGTATTGTTCAGGTCCTTTATTTCCTTATTGATTCTGCCTGGTTGTTCTTGCATTTTTGAAAGAGGTATTGAAATTTCCTACTATTATTGTGGAGCTATCTATTTCTCCCTTCAATTCTGTCAATTTTTATTTCAAATATTTTGGTGGTCTTATTACATACATAAATGTTTTAAACTATTATATTTTCTTGCTGTATTAAACTTTTTATAATATCTTTGTCTCATAATCTTTTTAAAGTCTATTTTGTCTTATTAGTATATTCACTCCCACTCTCTTTTGGTTATTATTTGCATGAAATATCTTTTTTGATCCTTTCATTTCCAACCTATTTATGTCCTTAGATCTTAAGTGAGTCTCTTGTAGAGAGCATATAGTTGGGTCATGTTTTTCAAATATATTTTGCCCATCTATGATTTTTTTTAAAGAATTTTTATTTATTTATTTTTGGCTGTGTTGGGTCTTCGTTTCGTGCGAGGGCTTTCTCTAGTTGCGGCAAGTGGGGGGCCACTCTTTATCGCGGTGCGGGGACCACTCTTCAGCGTGGTGCCGCGGACCTTTCACTATCGCGGCCTCTCGTTGCGGGGCACAGGCTCCAGATGCGCAGGCTCAGTAGTTGGGGCTCACGGGCCTAGTTGCTCCGCGGCATGTGGGATCTTCCCAGACCAGGGCTCGAACCCGTGTCCCCTGCATTGGCAGGCAGATTCTCAACCACTGTGCCACCAGGGAAGCCCCATCTATGATTTTTGATTGGGGAGTTTAATCCATTTAAAGTAATTACTGATAGGGAAATACAACTTTTGCCATTTTGTTATTTGCTTTCTATATGTTTAATACCCTTTTTGTCTCTCATTTCTTCCATTACTGTCTTCCTTTTTGTTTTGTTGATTTTTTGTGACATGTTTGAATTCCCTTCTCATTTCCTTTTGTGTATATTCTGGATGTTTTCTTTGTGCTTATCTTGGTGATTATATATAAAATCCTAAAGTTATAACAATCTATTTTTTATTGATACAAACATCTTAAATCTCATATAAAAACACTCTCTTTTACAGCTCTGCCCTCTCCCTTTATGTTATTGCTGTCACAAATTACATCTTTATATAATGGGTACCATTTAACATAGATTGATAATTTTTTATGCTTTTCTCTTTTAAATCCTGTGAAAGAATAAAAAATGAAGTTATGAAAAAAATTATAATACTGGTTTTTATATCTGTCCATGTATTTACCTTTACTGAAGATCTTTATACCTTCACATGACTTCGAGTTACTATTCAGAGTCCTTTCATTTCAACCTGAAGGACTCCCTTGAGCATTTCTTTCAAGGCAGGTCTAGTGGTAACGAACGCCCTCAGCTTTTGTTCACCTAGGAAACTCATAATTTCTCCCTCAATAAAAGTATTTTTTTGGACTTCCCAGGTGGCGCAGTGGTTAAGAATCCGCCTGCCACTGCAGAGGACAAGGGTTTGATCCCTGGTCCAGGAAGATCCCACATGCCGTGGAGCAAATAAGCCCGTGCACCACAACTACTGAGCCTGCACCCTAGAGCCCACAAGCCACAAGTACTGAGCCTGTGTGCCACAACTACTGAAGGCCACACACCTAGAGCCCATGCTCTGCAACAAGAGAAACCACTGCAATGAGAAGCACTTGCACCACAACGAAGAGTAGACCCTGCTCACTGCAACTAGAGAAAGCCTGTGTGCAGCAATGAAGAGCCAACACAGCCAAATATAAATAAAATTATTTAAAACAAGTATTTTTTTTGTGTGGAAAAGTACAAAATTTACTATCTCAACCATTTTTAAGTGTACAGTTCATTAGCGCTAAATACATTTACATTGTTGTGCAATGAATTTCCAGAACTCTTTTCAACTTGCAAGCAAAACTGAAATCTATAACCATTAAACAACAACCGATTATCTCCTCCCCCTGGTCCATGGAAACCACCATTCTATGTTTGTGTTTATGATTTTGACTATATCTCATATAAGTGGAACCATAAAGTATCTGTCCTTTTGTGACTGGTTTATTTCACTTAGCATAATATCCCCAAGTTTCATCCATGCTGTAGCATGTGTCAGGTTTTCCTTAATGGCTGAATTATATTCCGGTATATGTATAGATCACATTTTGTTTATCCATTAATCTGTCAATGGACACTTCATTTTGCTGCCACCTTTTGGATAGTGAGAATAATGCTCCTATGAACATGGGTGTACAAATAAGTCTTTTAGATCCTGCTTTCAATTCTTTGGGTATATACCCAGAAGTGGAATTGCTGGATTATACAATAATTCTATGCTTATTTTTTTGAGGTCCTGCTATACTGTTTTCTGTATGTTACACCATTTTACATTACCATCAACAGTACATAAGGGTTCCAATCTCTACATCCTCCCCAACACTTGTTATTTTGTTTTGTTTTATAGTAGCTATTCTAATGGGTGTGAGGTGATTCTCTCTCATTTTTGAGGGATAGTTTTGCCAGGTATAGAATTCTCAGTTCAAAGTCTTTTTGTTTTTCTTTCAGCACTTTAAATACATCATCATGTTCCCTTCTTGCCTCCAAAGTTTTTGCTGAGACATTAACTGGTAATCTTATTGATGATCCCTTGCACGTGACGCGTCACCTTTCTCTTGCTGCTTTCAACATTGTCCTTATTTTTCTATAGTTTGATTACAATGTGTCTTGGTGTGGGTCTTTCTGGATTTATCCTACTTGGATTTTAAACTTTTTTGATTTGTAGATGCATGTCTTCACAAATTTGGGTGGTTTTTGGCCAATATTTCTTCAAATAATCTCTTCCTCTTTCTCTCTTCTGGTACTTGCATATACATATATTGGTCCTCTTGTTGATGTGCTGTTAAGTCCCTAAGGATCTGTTTGTTTTCCTTTTTTGCTCCTGTGCTGATTCTTTCTTCTGCCTTCTCAAATCTGTTGTTGAACCCTCAGTGAAATTTTCAATTAAGTTATTGTATTTTTCAGCTCCAGAATGTTTCCTTTTTATAATTTGTTACTATTCTCATTTTATTCATATATCATTTTCCTGATTTCCTATAGTTCTTTGTATGTCTTCCTTTAACTCTTTAAGCTTATTTCAGACAAGCTTAAAGTCTTTATTTAGTAAGACTTTATTTTAAAGTCTTTATTTAGTAAGTCTGATACCTATGTTTCTTCAGGGAAGGTTCCTGCACTTCATTTTCTTCCTTTGAATAGGCCAGGCTATCCTGTTCCTTGCAATTTTTTTGTTGTTGAAAATTGGGCATTTGAAAAAACAACCACCTCTCCTAGCCTTGGCAAACTGGGTCTATGCCAGCAAAATCGTTTACTGATTAGGATATGTTGTGAGCCTTAGGATCAGCCTAAGTAGAAAGCTAAGTCTTCAGATGTGTTCTTAGCATACATCTCACCTGGATCTGTGTACCTTTTGTGATTTCTCTCTATACAAATTGCTTTTATATGTCTTACACAGAGTCTTACTCATTTCTCCTTGGGGCCCTGGATAGTCTATTGTATGTCTCCACCCACAATGTCTTGTCTTAGGTGTCTTGTGAGTCTAATTCTACTGATTTTATAAGCAATTATTGTCACTTTCTATTGAGTTCCCCTGCAGAGATCCAATTAGGGGAAACAGAAACTAGTTCTTCAGGCAGCTCCCAGACAAGTTAGAATACTGCAAATAAGGTTTGCTCTGCTCCCTTCAGTTTGAAGGAGGGAACTGAGAAACTGGCTTCTGCCTCCTCCAGAGCAAGATTGCCCAGAGGTGAGGGGACAAGGGTGACCAAAAATTCCACAAAATTTTCTACCATTTTGAATGTAGTTTTTTCTTGATTGGCCATTCTTGGTTACTGTAGGCCTCTGACTGTTTTCCAGAGCTCGCACAAGCTCACTTTAGCTAGCTTTTGGTTGTTTTTAATGTCTCTGTTGTGGAACAAGAGGTTGGAGCTTCCTAGCTCTCCATTTTGCTCATGTCATATAGATTTTTTATTCTCAATGTCATAGGAAGACTTTCAGTTTTTGAGCTGAGGGTATGATGTAAAGAAAGACTATTTTAGGTATATTAAGTACAGACAGGGTACACAATGGATCAAGAGAAAACAGTGGAAGCATTAATTAACCTGTCTTATCTTGCAAGCCATATGCAACTTGAGGTTTGACTCTATGGCCCAAGGATATAGCACCGAACCTGGCACATACTATGTGCTCAACAAACCTTTGTTGAACCTAAAATTATAGTTTATGTGACTGAACACAGAATCCTCAAGCCAGCCCCATAGTGTGTGGCAGGTAAGACAGTCAAGACTAAACACACTTTAAGACTTCTGCATCATGCTAGTGGGTAGAATCTACACCAGGATTCAGCATACCAGCTCTTGAAGCATCCATGGGAAGAGTGCAGATGTCCTACAGAACACAATGAGGACCTCATGAGGAAGATTATCGGTGGAGAGGGAACCTTCTCCTCCCCACTCTGGAACCATCTAAACAAGGATCAGCAAATTACAGATTACTGCCCAATTCTGTAAGTAGTTGTACTGGAACACAGTCCCACTCATCTATATATTGTCCATGGCTGCTTTCATGCTGTAACAGCAGAATTATGTAGTTGTGATGGTAATTTATGACCTGCAAAGGCTAAAATACTATCTGGCCCTTTACAGATGAAGCTTGCTGATCCCTGTTCTAAACAGTAGAGTGAAGTCTAAAGGGGCTAGAGGCTGCTGTGGATTACATAACATTTAATAAGGGCCTAAAACGACAGATAACTCAGTAGTCCACAGGAACCGACCGATGAAACTTAGTCACTTTCTTTTCAGGGAGAGAATACTTTGCGGGGGGGGGGCGGCGGGGAACAGGGACAGGTTTCAACAAATGGTGCTAGGATAAATGGATATGCAGAAGAATGAAGCTGGACTCCCTCCTCACACCATATACAAAAATAACCTCAAATGGATTGAAGGTCTAAATGTATAAAAGTTTTAGAAGTTACACAGTAGCAAATATTTATGACATTGGTTTAGGCAATGGATTCTTAGATATGAGGCCAAAATTAGAAGCAAAAACAACCAAAAAGAGATATACTGGATTTTATCTAAATTAAAAACTTAGGTGCTCCAAAGGACACCATAAAGAAAGTGAAAAGACAACCCAAAAATGGGAGAAAATAGCTGTATATCATATATCTGTCAAGGGCCTAGTATCTAGATTATATAAAGAAATCTTACAATTCATCAATAAAGACAAACAACCCAATTAAAAATGGGCAAAGGAGAAGAACAAAGCTAGGAGTCTGATGCTACATGACTAAGATTTAATACAAAGCTACAATAATCAAGGCAATGTGACACTGGTGAAAGAATAGAAAACAGACCAATAGAACAAAATAGAGCCTAGAAACAGACCCACACAAAGAAAATCAACTGATCTTTGCCAAAGGAACAAAAGCAACTGAATGGAGAAAGGATAGTCTTTTCCACAAATGGTGCTGGAGCAACTGAATATTCACATGCAAAAATGAATGTAGCGACTTCCCTGGCAGTCCAGTGGTTAAGACTCCACGCAACCACTGCAGGGAGAGCAGGTTTGATCCCTGGTAGAGGAACTAAGATCCCACATGCCATGAGGCACAGCACCCTCCCCCCGCCCCGAAAAAAAGAATGTAGACAAAGGTCTTAGACTTTTTACAAAAATTAACTCAAAATGGATCATAGACTTAAATGTAAAATGCAAAACTATAAAACTCCAAAAGATAACACAGAAGAAAATCTAGGTGACCTTGGGCTTCATGATGACATTTTAGGTACAATATCAAAAGCATGATCCATGAGGGAATTCCCTGGCGGTCCAGTGGTTAGGACTCTGCGCTTCCAGTGCAAGGGGAGCAGGTTTGATCCTTGGTCAGAGAACTAAGATCCCACATGCCACACAGTGAGGCCAAAAAAAAAACAAACAAAAAACCCATGAACCATGAAAGAAAAAATGGATAGGATGGACTTCATTAAAATTAAAACTTCTGCCCTGTGAAAGATACTGTTAAGAGAATGAAAAGAGAAGCCACAGAGACTGGGAGAAAAATATTTGTAAAACACAATATTTGATAAAGAACTAGTTTCCAAAATATATTTTAAAAACCTCTTAAATTTCAAAAACCTAACGAAAAAATGAGCAAGAGATCGGGACACTTCATCAAAAAAGACAGAGAGATGGCAGATAAACATATGAAAAGATGCTAAACATATGAAAAGATGCTGAACATATGTCTTTAGGGAACTGCAAATTAAAACAACAATGTGATAATATCGCACACCTATTAGAGTGACCAAAATCCAAAACACTGACACCACCAAATTCTGGTGAGGATGTGGAACAAAAGAAACTCTCATTCATGCTGGTGGCGATGCAAACTGGTGCAGCCACTTTGGAAGACAATTTGGCAGTTTCTTATAAAGCTAAACATACTCTTACCATATGATCCAACTATCACACTCCTTGGTATTTACACAAATGAGTTAAAAACTTCTGTCCACATAAACCTGCACACAAATGTTTATAGCAGCTATTTTTGATAATTGCCAAAACTTGACGGTAACCAAGATTTCCTTCAACAGGTGAATGGATAAACAATCTGGTAGATGCAGACAATGGAATATTATTCAATACTAAAAAGAAATGAACTGTTATGCTATGAAACGACATGGAGTAACCTAAGTGAAAAATCCAACCTGAAAAGGTTACATACTGTATGATTCCAACTATACGACATTCTGAAAAAGGCAAAACTATGAAGACAGTGAAAAGATCAGTGGTTGCCAACAATTTAGAGGAAGGGAGGGAGGGATGAATAGGTGGAACATACGGTATTTTTAGGGCATTGAAAGTATTCTGATGACACTGTCACATATAACATTATATATATATTACATATTTGTCAAAACCCATTCTAGGTATGCATTACTGCACTTTCTGCACTTACATTAGGTTCACAAAGAATGAACCTAATGTAAACTATGGACCTTTAGTAACGATGCACCAATACTGGCTCATCAACTGTAACAAATGCACCACACTAATGCAAGATGTTAATAGGGGAAACTGTGTGTTGGGAGGGGTGGGGACAAGGGACTATACAGGAACTCTCTGTACTTTCCGCTCAATTTCTCTGTAAACATAAAACTCCTTGAAAAAACAAAATCTATTAATTTTTTAAGGTGCAAAGCATTTCAATAGGCATCTTTCCAAATAAGATATACAAGTGGCCAATAAGCACATGAAAAGATGCTCAACCTTAGGAGCTACTAGGGAAATACAAATAAAAACCACGAGATAGCACTTCACAAACACTAGGCTGGCTATAATCAACGAGAGACAATAACAAGCAAAAGATTGGATTCCATCATTTTTGGCCATGCTTCACGGCTTGTGGGACCTTAGTTCCCTGACCAGGGATTGAACTCTGGCCATGGCAGTGAAAGCGCCGAGTCCTAACCACTGGACCGCCAGGGAATTCCCTGGATTCCATCTTGGGTTGTTGGTGGAAACATGAAATGGTACATGTACTATGGAAAACAGTTTGGTAGTTCATCAAAAAGTTGAACACAGGGACTTCCCTGGTGGTCCAGTGGTTAAGATTCTGTGCTTCCACTGCAGGGGGCATGTGTTTGAACCCTGGTTGGGGAACTAAGATTCCGCATGCCACAAGGCATGGCCAAAAATTTAATTAAAAAAAAAAAAGTTAAACACAGAGTTTCCATACGACCCAACAATTCCACTCCTAGGTATGTATATTCAAGAAAGGTAAACAGTCACAGAAGATTTATATATGAATGTTCACAGCAGCATATTCATAACAGCCAAAGAGTAGACACAACCCAAATGTCTATCAACTGATGAACTGATAAACAAAATGTGGTATATCCATTCAATGAAGTATTATTCAGCCATAAAAAGGAATGGTACAACACACTTGAGCCTTGAAAAAATTATGCTAAATGAAAGAAGTCAGTTACAAGAGGCCATATACTGTATGATTCAATTTACATGAAATGTCCAAAATAGGCAAATACAGACAGACAGAAAGTAGAAAGTAGATTACTGGTTGCCAGGGACTATGAGTAATTGGGAATGACTGCTAACGGATATGGGGCTTCTTTTAGGGGTGATGAAACCATTCTGGAATTAGGTAGTAGTGATGATTGTATAATCTTGTGATTATACTCAAAACCACTGAGTGGTATATTTTAAAATGATAAATTTTATGGTAAATGAATTATATCTTTTTTTTAAAGATTTTTTTGATGTGGAACATTTTTCTCTTTTATAAGTCTTTATTAAACTTGTTACAACATTGCTTCTGTTTTATGTTTTGGCCCCTTGGCCACGAGGCACGTGGGACCCCAGCTCCCTGACCAGGGAACAAACCCACACCCCCCGCATTGGAAGGCTAAGTGCAGCTTCCACTGGACTGCCAAGGAAGTCCCTGTGAATTATACCTCTATTTTTAAAATACGTAAAAGGATTTCTGGCCAGTTCTGGGCAGTTTTGCTTCCTTTTATCCCCTTAGTTCATTGTGTAATTAAATAAGATTGACGATCCTTTTCAGGGTATGTGGTCTGTTTTATAGTTTACTGAGAAATGATCCATTTACACAAGCAGTAATAAATTGATTTCAGGGGAGAAAATGATTTAGCAAAGAATATACGGGAGGATTGATCCTCTCATCTCTCATTAGGGTATAAGCTCTTGAGAGCTGGTATGCTTACACAATGACTGATTAGGAAAACAGTACCCATTATTTTATGAACAAGCCTTGAATAAGTGGCAAGTCCTCTGAGGTGGTAGTGGGTCATACAGTAACTTTTAAGCAAAAAGAGGCAAGGAAATTATTTGGATAAACCTCTGAGAGTCAACTTCATCTTTTAAGAGTTCAGCAGTACCTTCTTGAAAGATCAATCCCCTCAGTGCTGCGTCTCCCAGAGTGACTGGACTGGGTGTCAGTCTCCATGTTTGGGACATAACTTAACTATCCACTATACATTTAATAACTTTTGCAGAGGCCAAGGACAACATGGAAATAAACAGATTTTTTTTTTCTTTTTAAAGAATAAAACAGTCACCTGGTCAAAAACTGAAGCCATACAGAAGGACATAAAATGAAAAACAAGTCTCATAGACTCCCAGCTCTCCTTTCCAGATATGATCCTGGTTAAGTTTCTGTATAAATTACAACCTTTTATTTCTGAAATGTTGATTACTAATGCTATGGGAATATTACAAAGACCATATTTCTTATAAAGGTTAAGTCTCCTAGAGCCTGTCTGACTTAATCAGAAACTTAATCAGAGGCTAAATTCAGGTCCCAAAAAAAGAAACTTAAAATTTTCTTGAAATCCAACACAAAATTTAGATCTAAATAGATTCAACTTAAGAAAAAAATTAAAATTAAAAAAATACATATATATGTTAGCTTTTAAGTCAGATTTCATTTCATTTCTTCCTATCCATGGCGAAACAAACTCTTCAAAGATTTATAAAAATAGCACAAGTTGGCAGTCACCTGCAAACAATTTATTATTAACTAATTAAGCCCTAAATCCATGAAGAAAAAGCACCTAACACACTCAAGGTCAAAATGCAACAAAAATAATACAAGCACATGCATGCCTTGACAAATCAACAGCTCCTGGTAAAATTCCTGATACTCAAAAGAGAGATTTAAAAATAAATGCCCTGGGCCTTTATCACCTTCTGAGATGACCCATACTCTGTGGAGTGTGTTTCTCTCTAAATAAATCCACTTCTTACCTATCACTTTGTCTCTCACTGAATTCTTTCTGCAATGAAAAATAAAAATAAAAATATAAATGCCCTGTACGTGTATGGCTGATTCATTTTGTTGTGCAGTGGAGGCTAACACAACATTGTAAAGCAAACATACTCCAATAAAAATTAATTTAAAAAATATAAAATAAAAAATAAATGCCCTGTTAATTTCAATGTTGCCTGTAAGCAGATCTCAACTGATCTTTAGATGATAAGGTTAAGATGAACATAACTGCCTATTGGCAGGGGTGGTGGGGAGGCTGAAATAACCTGGGAATTCCAAGGGGTGGGAAGTAATCCAATTAACAGAAGCACTGAAAATGTGATCTTACAACATGAGTACCAATTTGAAAAATTAATGTCTATGGGCATTTTCTTCCCCAAATAGGGAGCAGAGTGAATATGGGAAATTAATTTTTAACAATATTCCTAGGATCTAAGGCAACTACATGTCTGGGGCTACTAAACTCTCCAAAGCCTGAATATTAACAAGTTCTTCACATGGTAATTATTCTAATATTTTAAATTCAAAAACTGATGCAACAGTCAACAGATTCAAATTCTTATTAATTAACCTCTAGCTCTTCATATTCCATCCACAAAAAGAGCTACATAACTGTACCCTCTTCATTTCGGGGTTTTTTTTTGTTTCGAGCCACAATTTGCACCTTGTGGGATCTTAGTTCCTCGACCAGGGATTGAACCCATGCCCTCAGCAGTGAAAGTGCAGAGTCCTAACCACTGGAACCCCAGGGAATTGCCCTTTTTAAAAGATGCAAACAATTTGCCCATTGTGCAAATGAAGCTCACCTGGCTTCAACAGGCAGAGCCTGTCACAGGGCAGGAAACTGAAGGTATTCAGAAAGGCAGGTGACACGGTCATTCAGTCTGGAGTGCCTCTTTTCAACTGGAGTGAGCTGGTGCCCTACCATTTAAGACTAATTAGTGAGCTGTAAACAAAGCCCATGCCAGCAGAGGAAAGGGGCCTTTAGACCTAATGAAGAGTTGTCCAGGCGTTCTCTTATCTCTGCTGTTCTCAAGGAAAAGATTCCTCTAAGGTGAGCCCAGTTCAGTGGCTCATTTTAACTTAGAGCAACTATTTGCTGCTTCGGGAGTTTTTAGCCATCTAACAGGATTCTCGTAACTCAGCTCTCATCCTAGCAGCGCTCTGCATGCCTGCTTGGGAAGCTCCTGGGGAAGCAGATGAAATTAATTAGGATATGGCCCATCAAAGCCAGTGCAAGTATTTTACCAGCTGTGTACAGGGACCTTCCCACAACCATGGCAAAGGCCACAGAAGAAATATTTTTACACAGAGAGTTCCACAGTATTGTCCTCTTGGACTCACTCTTCCTCTCTTTAGCTCTCTGCCCTGACAACCTCAGCCTATCCACCATGTTTCTTCTTTCAGAAGCACAAGGATTTCTTTTTAGCTTGTTTTTGAGAAAGGCTTATTTTTGTGGTTTACCCAACTAACCAGGAAATCAGGCCTGTTGGGATAGAAGGTAAAACCAAATAAATAATCCTCTGAATGTCTGGGAAATGGTTGCTGGGCCTTTCAACTTCACGAGACACTTGGGCCAGTTGTGCTCTTCTATGCTGGGTCCTCTTCGTCCATTGTCACGTCATCGTTGGTATTTTGCTTCTGCTCAGCCTCTGGCCCCGCAGGGAGGATGCTTGTGACGGTGTGGAGCAGAGCTTCTATCTGCTCCTCTGTCAGCCGTTCTTCACTCTCCTCCACCATCTGCAGAAGGAAAGAAAACCCTCCAGGAGTTACAATGGGGCCTCACAGACAGGGCCCTGCCCATATTGTTCCTGGTCCCGGCCCAGCCCCTCAGCACAGAGCTCAGGCCCTAGCTCCTGAGCTGCCCCGGGTCTCTAGGTCCTTTCCATCTTGGCTCTACAGGCGAGAGAAGCCAGCTCAAATTCCAGGGTAAGCCGATGTGGCCGCTCCAAACGGGTCAGCGAAAAAAGCGAGTTGCAGGTTAGCATTTTTCCTTAAAAAGCAAAGCCTAACAGTTCTCTACTCACTCATACACACACACGCGCGCACACACACACACACACACACTCATACACACACACGAATATGCTGTTTATGCAAAGAAAACTCACCTCTGGGGAGAGAAATGGCATTTTATATACTTTTGTATATAACAACAAGCCCATCTGTAACTTATGAATAGTATCAACAACTCATTTGATGACTGCCCGCTATGTGCCAAATGGCCTGGGTATTTTTCTATTCCTCACTACTACCAACACTGACAAGACCCGTCAGGGAGCTCTCGTGCCTGGCACTGCGCCTTGCACTTCACACCCATTATTTCTTTTAAACCTCACAGCAAGTCCAGCAAAGGGCAGAACTACAATCCCAAGCCAGACCTGCCCATCTCTAACACCTACAATCTAACACACACACCGTGGCCTTGGTCATCTCCTGGGAATGCAGGAGTCTGATGAGTGATGGCTGGGAAACAATCTCCCACCACCCCATCAAAGGTCCACTTAGAGCCCAGTTTCTGACATGGTCCTGGATATCTGAACACACAGATGATACCCACAATTTGTAGCCTCACCTCTAATTCTCAATATGTTAATTAATACAAACATGATGTCATCAACCACCTCTGTAAAAGCAGTATGCAGGCGGTCAAGTTACTTAACCACGCTCACTTGGTGGCGTTAGCCATCTATCACAAATAGCTTTCTCAGTTAAAGGTGTCCAGGGTCCTACCCTGTGGCATAACAATCTCTGAAATCTGGCAACTAAGACCAAAAGGAGTTTCAGAAAGAAATCCTGGCAGATTTGAGTAAAGCATGATGACAAGCTTGGCTCACAATCCTCAAAAGGACTTCAGTCTGACTGCCTAGCTTCACAAACAACAGTACAGAATCTAAAGAAGCCAGGTGACATGCCCAAGATCAAAGTCCTGGCAAACCACTGGTCTCTTCATTCACCTCAGTCCAAAAATGTTTCCACAACTAGAGAATAATCCTGGGTGCTCTAGAGTAAAGATCCAGGTGAACCAATGGGGCTTCTTCCCATCACACTGTGAAATAAAATGACCATATTCTAAAGATTCAAAGGTTCCATGTAACTTCTCTACTGAACAAGAAACAATCCTCAAAAGCCCACTTTTAGCATCAGCCATGTAAAATTACGGTCTGTAAAAGGAAATACTCTAACATACACCGCCTCCAAAAAATGAAGGAGGAGGAAGGAGGGATATATCTGACTTGATAACTTAATCTTGAGGAAAAAATGATCTCTATTTGGGAGAAAAGTGTCTCCAAGTTTATGAATAACTGGCACACACAGTTGATGATGAACTGTTTCCTCAGGGGAAGAGGGTGAAGGAGACTTAGACTGCTGTTAGACCAGTGACAACCTCCCTCCATTATCTGTGCTCCACAGTGGACCAGGGGTTTTCCTACAATCACTGCCACCAGAGCTTCTCTTCTCAATGATGCTGTACATAAAATGAGGACAATTTACAGACAAGTACATGGAGCCTCCGCATCACAAGGAAAACGTGATCTGTATCTCACAGCAAGCAGTGCAAGGTCTTTTGAGACTTTGAGTCCCAGCTCCTTCTAGAATACCACGGCCTCAAGTAAGAAGTTTCTATCATTTCCTCTCTTAGAGACATTGTATGGCACACCAGAGTCCACTGGTTTGAAAGTTTGGTTGTATGACCTCTGAGGGCTCTTTTTAGAAAACCAAACAGAGAGGATTTTGACAGGCCACCTTCTTGCATCCCAATCTCTGGGTCTGACAGATCCAGTTTCAGCTAGGTGTGTTCTTAGCAACAGGGCTGACAAGCTTTACTAGTTTTGCCAAATTTGCCCGAGAGCAGAAGCTTTTATCAGCAAACAACCCTCAGGGATAATTAGAGTCGGGAAATTTTCTTTCCCAGTCACAGGAAGAAAACCTGAGCTGTACTAAGCAGAATGAAATATACACAAAAAAGAAAACTGCAGAAACCAAAAACTTACTAACCCCTCTTGGATCGCTAGAGTAAATAATAACTATATTATTCCTCAGCTTTTCTTTCCAACACAGAAGAAACAGAGCCCAAATAAAGAAATGCAAAGCACCGTCTCAACGTTCCCAAACATTAAAGGGTTCAAGTTGCTCTGAATGTAAGGGCAAATGAAATGTAAAAATACAAAGTTTTTGTAGGCAGGTCAACATAAATGATAAATTTTTTATCATAGATGAAGACCACACTGGTTATCAGGCTGTCAGCCTGGGCTGCTGCATTCCAAAAATGGTTGCTTCTCACTCTAAGCTGCCAGGCCTAACCTCCTACTTTCCTCAAAACAACGCAAAGTCTAACAGCAGCAGACACTTCTAGCTATATGACCCAGGACGGTTCACTTAACCTCTATATAGTTTGAGTTTTTCTAAAGTAAAACAAAAGTAACGCCTACAGTAAGGACCAAAGGAGAACATAATTTAAGCCATGGAACTATGTAATTCAAGCCTTTTTACAATCACTAAACTACAATAGGCACAGATGGTAGTGCCGTTCAGGACAGTGGCCTGTGAGGTCAGGGGGTTCACGGTCCTGTCTTTAGGCCAGAGGACTCACAAATGGTCCCAAATGAATATATAGCAGGGCATGGCAGAGGTCACAGAGCTGGTGGCTTCCTCATTTCCTCACATACAGCAGGCAGCTGGCTGTGGATCTGAGGATCACAACAAATCATGGCTGAAGTTGAAATGAAAAAAAGAAGCTTCAGTCTCCAAAAGTGAATCCTGACAAATGCTGAATATTGGGATTACTTCTGGACCCAGGGAGAATAAGTGGCTGTAAGGTTAACACAGGGAAATTCTCAAGTCCTCTGCACTTTCCACTCTAGGGAAAACCTCATTTATTATCCCTTTCTGGTGAGAAGAGACACTGCTACAAATCTTGGTAAATGATTTGCTAACCCTTTGTAGCCAAATCCCAGGGTAGGAAAAATCTGGCCAAAAAACAGTCCCACTGCTGGGAAATAACACACCCAGTTTTTAACAAGGCCTATCTACCTGTGGAAAGGAGGGGATGCCACACACACACCTTTCTCCTCACCATGTAGAAGCACATGGCTTGGAGGAACAGAGTAAGGTTTCCGAATCAGACCCACTCAGCCACTCACTAACCAAGACTATGGTGAGGGCATTAAAGGTGACATATACAAAGCCCCTGGCACCAAGTCTGGCATAGAGCAGGCAATCTTAATAGCAGCTCATCTTATCAGGTAATGAGAGCTTTCTACAGGCTCTGGGATGAGGTCATGCTAATCCTCCTCATCTCTTCTCTCCATCTGTCATTAAGCCATGAATAACATATGTTGCTGATTAAAGTTGGAGGAGACATGACATGTGATCCTTAAACCAGAAGGACAGGGATTAGTTTCTTGCTGTTTTGTTTTTTCTCTTTTCTAAGCTGAATCTCAAACATAGTTGAAAGCATCAGAATAATGAGGATATAAAAAAAAAAAGGATCTCTGCTTAGCCTGAAGCCCAGTTCCCCCAGAAAGGTACCCTTTATAGAAGGAATTCTTCTAATTTAATTTTGGGTGCATTCTGAAGGGGAGAAACAAAATGCTGAGAAGACAGTAAAAGTTTTAGTCAAAAATTAAATACCCCACAATCCTTTTTTAAAAAGGTTTTTTTGTTTTGTTTTGTTTTTAAGCAACTCTAAATATCAGAGGTATTTTTGGCCATTTTCTTCTACATTTTTCTGAAGGAAACTTGACAAAGAGCTAAATACTTCTAAAACTGACTTTGAAAACTGCTTTATTCTCATTTTATTAATTCTTCAGCCAAACTTTTCTTTGACTCGCAGTTGAATGGCCTGCCTAATATTTGGAGCTTAACAGTGCTCTCTGCCCTGTACACGGAAGGAAAGCGCGGCACATGCCAGTACAGCAACCACTGGGTCTGCACCACTGGGCCTCATCTTCACACTCTCTTTATACCATCTCCACCTTTTACTCTGGCTTCCCCAATTCTAAAGCTTTATGCTGTTTGCACGTGTTGAGGTTCCACTGAATGGTTTCATGCGGGGAAACAAGATGATCAAATGTGTGGCTTTAGAAAGTGAACTCTGATCGTGGTGTAGAAGATGGACAGGAGGGGGCTGGACTGGAGGCAGGGAGAATGGTGAGAGGACAGGTGCAAGAGCCGAGCTGAGAAACAATTACAGGAATTAATGCAGTGCAGTATGGAGAGAAGAAAGAACAAGAGGAGGGAGAAGCAAGAGAACCTGGGACTGACTGACTAACTGGGAGATAAAGGGAAGGGAATGACTTCTGGGCTTCTAGCTTGGGACACTGGACCAGGAGGGTAAGAGAGAGCGAGCATGCGGGAAAGTGCACATGCACTCCATTAACCAAGAGAAGATACAGGAAAAGGAGGTTAAAGGGTGGGAGTGGGGGGAGATAAACACCAGAGTCATGTCGAATCTAATGTTTTTACCTGGTTGGCAATAACCTCTACAGGGAAGCAATGGCCAGAATAGTGTAGGACATCGGGGAGACAAAGAGCTGCCAAGTCATAGCCCCAGACCCGACAGAAGGAATTGAATTTTCTCCAGTCTTTCCCTTTCCCGAAGTCCATACTAACTAGCATCAAATTGGTGAGGTTTCTTTTCACTTACAGAATGGGTGGTCTGGCAGTCTTTTCAAGTAATGGCAGTTCCTGGCTTGTCTGAGCTCAGCCTTTAGGACCCTTTCTACATCTCAGACCCAGAAACTAAGCTGCCCAAATTCAAGCCTCCTTCACTCACCAGCTGGATCTCAACAGCAGTCACTGGCCTGTGATTCAACAGCTGAAGCTTTTCAGCTCTGTCAAAAGAAAAGTACAGAGCATTTAAAACTCTCATACCCCTAAGGATTTTGAGTCTTGACCAAGCTGTTTAGAGAACACTTTGTCAGATAACAAATAGAAGAACAACTTGGAACATGGCCCTCAGTTTCTTCAACTGTAAAACAAAAGAATGGGAGTAAGAGAGTCCTATATCAGTGACTCTTACTCAAGGGCACAAATGTGTATTAGAATCCTAATGGTACAGAGGCTTGGATTACAAGAAATGCATCGATAGCAGATAGCACAGGTGTAGTTTTAATAAATTTTATTTGGAAAATGTGAATAATGCTTTCTTAGTCCAAATTATAGAAAGTAAAAGATTGACAAAATCATCTTGGTTGGTCATCACTTAGAAATGGTTGAGAATTCCGTTTTGAGATTAAGATTAAATGTTATTCAGACTTGGCCTGTTATCTTAGTAAACAAAAACAAGGACTCTAAGGGGACAGGAGTTAATACACAGTAGTATAAGACACAGTCTTCTGCCCTCAAAGAGCTTACAATCCAGTTGGGGAAAGAAGACAAATACAAGGAAATTTCAACAAAAGGTTTAAGTAACAGTGAAGATACTCGTTATCATCTGTCACAATTTACAGCTCCTTGCTGAAGGGGTGGTTGAAATGTGTGGACTCTCAAAGATGACAGGACTTGAAAGAAAGTGGCTTCAATTACCACCCTTGTGCAGGTGACAATTTCTACATTTCTCTCTCAATCTGACTCTGGAGCTCCAGCTTCATCTTTCTTTCTTTCTTTTTTTAAAAATTTATTTATTTATTTGTTTGTTTGTTTGCACCAGGTCTTAGTTGCAGCAGGCAGGCTCCTTAGTTGTGGCATGTGAACTCTTAGTTGCGGTACTCATGTGCGATCTAGTTCCCTGACCATGGAACAAACCCAGGCCCCCTGCACTGGGAGCACAGAGTCTTACCCACTGCACCACCAGGGAAGTCCCTCCAACTTCATCTTTCAATTCAATAAACAATTCTGGAATAAAGTGATGAATAAGCCACAATTTCCACAGCCAGGTGTTTGGGGAAGCAGTACCAGATACCCAATTCTCCCTAAGCCTTGGTTTCACCACCTGTCAAACAGGAATGACAACAATACTTACTGATCTCATAAGGAGATTATGAGGGATGAAAATCTTACCATTTATAGCAGGAGCAGCTACCATTTACTGCATACCTTCCATATAGCAAGCACATTTAACCCTCAAACTTGACATTGAGATGGTAAAGAAATACTTTGTCCAAGGTTACACAGCTAGTAAATGGCAGAGCTGGGACTCTGCGATGAAAGCCCATGTCCATAACCATTCATAGTGTTCATAATGACGACCCACACAGTAATTTCCCCGTAAACGGTAGTCACAGTAAAAAGGCGGCTGTAGTTAAACTCCACTCCTCACAGTTCCCCAAACATTCACTCTAGACTTCAGAGAGGAGACGACTCTTGCACTGCGCCCTTAAGGATTTTCTAGGCAAAAAGGAAAAGAGGAATGGGCGGTCAGGGAAGGAAGAGTACAAGTAAACACCCAGAAGAACAAAAATTCATGGAGTTTCAGGAAATGGCTGCTAGAGAGGCTGTGGGACACAGGTTGAAAGAGCCATCTGGGACAAGGTCACAAAGGCCTGACTACCAACAGGCCAGATGTTACTCTGTAGACACTGGAGAGCAACTGAAGGAAGGAGTGACTTGCTGGGTCTAGAACACCTGAGAAAATGGAGGCAGAGACACTGTAATACTCAAAAGTTGTGAACCTGGGCAGCAGTAGCAGCAGCAGCAGGAAAGGAAATGAGAGTCTGGACCTGTGAAATGCTCCTGGTCACCTTCAGGTACAGTCAACAGGACCTGACAACTGCCTAGGTTGGGTCGGGGGGTGGGGTGAAGGAAATGCGAGAGTTAAGCCTTACTGTCAGATGTTTAGCCTGTTTGGAAAAAATGTATTAATTGAAAATTTGAATTTGAGTTTGTGGTACTTTTGGAACCACAATGAAGAGGTCTCAGTCGAACAGCCTGTCTAGTTTTAGTTCTAGTTTGGTCTAGAACTAAAGAAAAAGATCAGAGCTGGCTTTATTATCAAGGAGTTATGTGAAACCACGAGAGTGGAAATCGTAGTCCAGAGACCAGCTGCTGAGTAAATGAAGACCCAGACAGAACACCATAAAACACCTCCATTCAAGGGGCCGGGAGAGAAATCAGCAAAGGAGCAAGGAGTGAAAAGAGAAAAAGAAAACTTAGGAGAGTGGTGTGATGGAAACCAAGAGAGGAAAAGTTCAGGACAGAGGGTATTATCAACAATGTCAAATGCTGAAGAGAGGAAAGTAGGTTGATGGCACAGAAGTCACTGGATTTGCCAAAAAGGAGGGCACTGGTGGCCTGGGCAAGTAGTTCAGTGGAATAACAGTTACGGTGACAACTGGAGTGTGGGGACTGGGGAATAACTGTGGAGGAAATACCTCTTTTTTTCCTTTGTAATTCAATTATCATCACTTTATTCAAATCTTCAAAACAGTCTTTATTCTACATTTTTAGTATAAAAAACCCATAAGACAGATGCACCACAGTGCAGCTAAAGACATACAACACTGAACTTCCACAACAAACGTAACATGTAGAGAACACAAAATTTAGGTGAAATGAAATTATAAGATAAAATAAAATCCAATTTCAGAAAACAAAAATCAAAAGATTAAGGATCCCGAAATATTCTTAGCCCTAGTGAGATTTCACTGGACTCAAGTCATTTTGGAGTGAGACATTCACAATATGACCCCATTAACCCAGCTTAGGAATTCTTGGGAGCCATGAGTGGCCACATCAGGCACTCTGACAATAAATTGTAACCAATTTGTGATCTGAAAACTCCCCTTAATTTGGCTCTATAGTCATCAGGGCTTTTCAAAGGCATCCTCCTTGTTGCCCCTCTTATTTTAAACTGTTTCAGTACAGTTTGTATTGATATGCTTTGATATCAGGAAAAGTTGTTTTTCTGGCAACAAAGCAAATTTGGGTTTGGTTCATGTATAAAGAGATGATCTTTAAGGCGGGTCCAAAGGCACTCTCCACTTCTGCCTAAGGAGATCCAAAGTGGAAATAAAGGGGTCTGTGCTTAGGGCACAGAGGGAGTCTCAGAGGATCCTTGTAAAAGACTAGTTAAAAGATGACAAGTGGGGGCTTCCCTGGTGGCGCAGTGGTTGAGAGTCCGCCTACCGATGCAGGGGACACGGGTTCGTGCCCGGTTCCAGGAAGATCCCATGTGCCGCGGAGCGGCTGGGCCCGTGAGCCATGGCTGCTGGGCCTGCGCGTCCGGAGCCTGTGCTCCACAGCGGGAGAGGCCACAGCAGTGAAAGGCCCGTGTACCGCAAAAAAAAAAAAAAATATATATATATATATACACACACACACACGACAAGTGGGAGAAGTGCAAGGAGAGAAGGAAATGGGTCTGACTGCTTTCTGTCCTGCACCACTGATTCAATGGAGACTGGTGGGAGGGATGGAAGACTAGGGTAAAGGGTGGGATTAGAGCAAAGGGTGGAAAGGAAAAGGCAGACAACCAATGTGTTTCATTTATAACAAGTAATAAAAATCAAAGAATTACAGGAGATTAAAGACCAATCAGAATAATCTGGCAACTTTAATCAGAAGATCAAAGTTCTCTCCAAACCTAATTTCATGTTTTATTACTAAAAGCAAAGACCAGTATGGTACAGTATTACTCCAGAGAAACTAAAGGAAGGTCCCTAGGGCTGCTTCACTCACATTCATTTTATGAATGGATACACCCCCCTACATCAAAATGCTTCAGGGCGGTAATGCTACTACTATATATATGGTTTCTTATTAAGTTTGAAAAGTGATTGAAAGTTTGGGCACCAGAAAGACACCTCAACAACATGTGTCTAAACCGCAACTTCAGGTTAATGTGACTAAAGCAGTTATATTGTGAGAAGCTATGTGATGTCTTTCCTGGCACAGAGGTGGCCTTGGTTCCTCACCGGATGGTGTAGTCACCATCTGAGCCACCCATGGAGAAGTTTCTCTTCCACTGAGTTACAAGGACATGGGCTCCCTGCATGACTGCAAGCTGCGCAGTGGGAGGATACCCGGTGCTGTAGGAGGAACCATGCCAGCAGTAGCCTCAGCTCCAAATCTGGAACCTTCATCACACACTCCTCCCACCGGCACTGTTGAACCACCTGGAGATGGGACCAACCAGATACTAAGCCATGGGGACTCTGTAACCTAAAAGGCCAACGGCCACAGACTAGGCCGTGGGAAGATACCGTGAGGTGCCAGGAAAAGCAGCTGACACGGTGGGGACTGTGGCAGCCCCCGAGTGCACAAAGCTCGGATGGCAGACCTCTGAGCAGGCAGGTGAAGCATCAGTACAGGGTGGAACCTGAGGAAGATGCAAGGTCTGAGAGTACACCGGATTCCCAGGAGGCTGCGCAGGGTAGGCTGGCTGTGGTGGATACTGACCCCTGCCGTTCACGGAGGCTGTGGGTCTGGTTCAGCTCAGTGTAATGGACAGAAATGAGCTCTTGACAGGATAGAAGTAAAAAAGCAATTATGGCCTGAGGAGGGCAGGTTCTGAAGGGAAACTGAAGCATGTTTGTCGGCTAAGAACACAAGCAGGTGGAGAGGCTGAAATAACAGGAGAGAAAAGAAAAGACCCTCAAAAAAAACAAAAGTTCAAAGTTTCCATGAAAAGGCTCATGTTTCACTGAGATCACAGCAATGGGGAAAGAAAAAGCAAATTTTAGGAGATGTGAAGGGAAATGAGTTCATTTTGGATAGTTTTCTCAGTGAAGCAAAAGTGAGGTCACCATCTGAGAGGTCTGGACGTGAAGAGGGTTAACAGGACTAAAAGCTGCAGAGAATCGAGTAAGGAGACTAGGAATAAGACTAGGAATAAGCAAGCAGCTTTGAAGGACCAGCTGAGTTTGAAAATATGAATCCTCACTCAAAACAAAATTATTTATTTTAACCACCATCATCTAACAGCATGAATAAAGAATAAAGAGAAGGAAAAGACATGGCTGAATAAATGAACATCTCAGTTACAAATCAATCAAAGCAACAGAACTCAGTTTACTGAACAGTCATTATCCTGCCAGGCTCTGAAATGCTGGAAATGTTCCTACAGTTGCAAAAAGGATAAGTCTTCTACCGACAAAATCATTACAGCTACTCCCTGAAAAACCCCAACCTGGAGTCAAACCAACCAGTCAAGTTCTCTGCTCGGCACCCCCAGGAGCTGAGCCCTGCTGAAGTCAAGTCCCAGAACCACACGTACTGCAGGTGCCAGTTCTGGGGGCGGTGGTTACAAACATGCCCCTCGACTTCATAATCAGGCTTATTTTTATCATCTCTACTTTCTCTCCTTCACTTAATTCACTGCACTTTAGCTCCCCCCACAACTGGTCACCAAAACTGTTCTCATTAAAGGGTGCAGGGAGCTCCATGCTGACCACTTTTTTTTTTTTTAATTAATTTACTTATTTTTGGCTGCATTGGGTCTTCATTGCTGCACATGGGTTATTTACAGACCTGGGTCTCAAAGGCAAGTCCTTCTACTCCTGGCAGACATGGCTGTACATCCTAAGGAGATCTCAGGATGAGACCTGGGGCTGCAAGCCAGGCTGCACTTCTTAAGAACAAAGTACCTCAAGCAAAAAAATTTAAATGATTAGAGAACCAAATGCCTTGGGGAATTAACATGCTACAGGAAAAGATGACATAGGACTTAGTGTCAAAGTGATTTTAAGCTGAGTCTCAAAACTACCATTTTGCTGAATAAAGCTATAAAGTCAAATAAAACATGGTTCCTCCCAAACCTTCAAGAACTCTAGCAATGGAGGCTTTTAAGGAAATTAATGCAGCTCCAGTTTGTACTACTAGAACCAGACCACTTAAGGGCTATTATCTTGAATCTCTTCTTCCTGAGAGAATGGTAGAGAAAAATTCTATCGGGATAATCAGAAATAAGAATTAAAGAGCACTTCACAGCAGTTTCTGTTATAAATGTGATTCCTGTCTTAAACTGTACTGGCTAGCACAAAATGATCCAGGTCTTGATAGCATATGGCAAGCAGCCCCCTGAGTCACCAGGCACTGAGGCCAAATGAATTCCAGTGGGCTGCAGTAGTTGGCTACCTCCCAGAGGAGCCGGGCCCAGGGACAGTGAAGGAAGCCTGCCGGCCCCCTCTACTGTTGTTTTCAGAACAACACTGCCTGCAGCTTTTGCTTCCTACAGTCATAGATAACCTGTGTGTCAATAAGAACCCTGGCATGTTCATCTGTCCCAGGAATCAACCATTTAATGAAAAGTAGACATTAAAGGGTCAAAAAGGACTTTACAAATCTTCAAATTTAGGATCACAAATGGAAGAAGAGAACTGAAATAAATCCTCCCCTGAATATTACAGTCTACTTGAAATATATATAGATTATGGCCAATCATGAATCAGCTTGCAAGGCAACTGAATAGTAGCCAGGTGCATATTTATAGCAGAAAAGATGTAGGGATTGCGAAGCAAAACACCAGGCAAACAGCTGAGAAGAGGTCTTAAAAATCGACCATTAGGACTTCTGTTGTAGACAAGATGGAGTAAACCCACTAAAGCTTCTTTCTGTTGTTTACAACAACAACAAACGCAGGACAAAACACAAAAGCAAAAACCTGGACTCTGAAAACAAAAGTAGGTGGACTGGAAAGGGAAACAAAACTTGAAGAAAGCTAGAACTAGTTGGTGGGACTTCCCTGGTAGTCCAGTGGTTAAGAATCCGCCTTCCAATGCAGGGGACACGGGTTCAATCCCTGGTTGGGGAACTAAGATCCCACATGTCGCCGGGCAACTAAGCCCGCGCACCTCAACTACTGAGCCCGCACGCCTCAACTAGAGAGCCCACGTGCCGCAGCGAAGAACCTTGCACTCTGAAGCCCACACGCCACAACTAGAGAAAAACCCGCGTGCCGCAACAAAGTGCCTGCACGCTGCAACGAAGATTCTGTGCTGCAACTAAGACCCGATGCGTTCAAAGATAAATAAAGAAAATAATTTTTTTTTGCTGTACACGGGCCTCTCACTGCCTCTCCCGCCGTGGAGCACAGGCTCCAGACGCACAGGCCCAGCGGCCACGGCCCATGGGCCCAGCTGCTCCGTGGCACGCAGGATCCCCCCGGACTGGGGCATGAACCCGCGTCCCCTGCATCGGCAGGCAGACTCCCAACCACTGTGCCAGCAGGGAAGCCCTAAAATAAATATTTTTTAAAAAAAGAAAAAAGAACTAATTGGTGTGGGGGATGGATGTGAGTTTCTTTTCCTCCTTTCTCTCATAAGCCCTGATCCTCAGGACTGCCCTTAGCAGTACTGCCCTACCGCAGTAGTTTCACATGGAGCTGAAACTCCAAGAGAAATTCCATCTTTCTGGCCAGAAGATTGGGAAAAGGGGCCCCAGAGATCTGGAGATCTAGGTAAAGCCCACAACTCGAGGGCAGCTCCTCAGGGAGCCCTAGCAGTGGGTATATCCAGGAAGGGAGCCACTGTGGTCCAGAGTGCCAAGGAATATCTTTTTTCCCCCTTCTCTTTTTTCCTACCTTCTTTGCCCCAAGGGTGGCACCAGTAACAAATGCAAACAAAGGCAGCTAAAATGATGACAAATCTAGTACTTGTGGCAGAGGCCTAAAAAAGGGGGCACATGTGCGCCTGAGAGTCTGGGGGCAATCCCAGAGAGAAGAGCAAGAGAGAGGATTTCCCTAAATTTGAGTACCAATCAGCACAAATCTTAGGTTTAGCCCAAGCTATTCATGTGTAGAACAGCCCCAAACAACAAAGAGCAGAGACCCAGCACAGCAAACACACTGAGAAGTGAACAAGTTAAAACATAACTCCAGTCTCATATGCAAAAAAGATCCAAAGCAGCAGAACAAACAGTTTAAAATCTAAACTGATATTGAAATCCTTGCCATGTAAGCCAAGACAGACTTGAGGTGTGAACATAACTGGACGACCACCTGCTAAAAGAAACCAAAAGAAGCAACATTAACCAGAGGCATTTCACAGGATCCAGAGTTCTAAACAATATAATATTCAAAATGTTCAGGATACAATCTAAAATTATCTCAATGAGGGAAATATCACTCATTCTCAAGGGAAAAGTTCATCAACAGATATCAAATCTATCATGACCCAGATGTTGGAATTATCAGACAAAAACTTTAAAGTAGCTATTATTACAACATGAGATATACACATTCTTTTTTTTTAAACATTCTTGAAATGAATGGAATAATAAAAGTTCTCAGGAAAGAGACAGAAATTATAAGTAGTAAACAAATGAAAATTTTAGAACTGAAAAATATAGGAAATTTTATAATTCACTATGTAGGCTTAATAACAAAATAGAGTTGACAGAAGAAAAGAGTCTGCGAACATATAGACAGTTCAGTAGAAATTACCCCATTTGAACAACAAAGAGGGAAAAAAATGAACAGAGAGGATTCAGGGAAGATGGTAGAGTAGGAAGAACCAGGAATCTGCCTCCCCACCACCTAGACAACAACCATCTAGACAACTAGACCTAAATGTAAAATGCAAAACTATAAAATTCCCAGGAGATAACACAGGAGAAAACCTAGATGACCTTGCATATGGTAATGACTTTTTAGATATAACACCAAAGACACAATCCACAAAAGAAATAATTGATAAATTAGACTTCATTAAAATTAAAAATATTTGCTCTATGAAACACAAAGTCAAGAAAACAAGATAAACCACAGACTGAGAGAAAATATTTCCAAAAGACACGTGATAAAGGACGGTTATCCAAAACACAGAAAGAATTCTTAAAACTCAGCAATAAAAAAACAAACAACCAGGGCTTTCCCTGGTGGTGCAGTGGTTGAGAGTACGCCTGCCGAGGCAGGGGACACGGGTTCGTGCCCCGGTCCGGGAAGATCCCACATGCCACGGAGCAGCTAGGCCCGTGAGCCATGGACGCTGAGCCTGCGCGTCCGGAGCCTGTGCTCTGCAACGGGAGAGGCCACAACAGTGAGAGGCCCACGTACCGCAAAAAAAAAACCCAAAAAACAAATAACCCAATTTTTAAAATGGGCAAAAGAACTACTTACAATAGCCAGGACATGGAAGCAACCCAAGTGCCCCATCAACAGATGACCGGATTAAAATGTGTGTGTGTATATGTGTGTGTGTATGTATATGTATGTATATATATATACACACACACATATATATACATATACACACACACACACACATATACACACAATGGAGTATTAGCTAAAAAAAATGAATGAAACACTGCTATTTGCAGCAACGTGGATGGACCTAGAGAATATTATGTGTAGTGAAATAAGTCAGACAGAGAAAGACAAATACTATACAATATCGCTTATATGCAGAACCTAAAAAAATAATACAGGGACTTCCCTGGCGGTCCAGTGGTTAAGACTCCACGCTTCCACTGCATGTAGGGGGCATGGGTTCGATCCTTGGTTGGGGAACTAAGATCCTGCATGCTGCACGGAATGGCCAAAAAAAATTTTTAATTAAAAATAAAAAAATAATACAAATGAATACATATGCAAAACAGACTCACAGATATATAAAACAAACTTGTGGTTACCGAAAGAGAGGGGGAAGGAGAGGGGACAAATTATGGGTATGGGATTAACAGATACAAATTACTATACATAAAATAGATAAGCATCAAGGATTTACAGAGAAAATAATCTGTATGATACCATAACAGTGGATACACGTCATTACAGATTTGTCCAAATCCAAAGAACTGTTCACCACCACAAGTAAACCCTAATATAAACTATGAACTTTTGGTGTTAATGACGTGTCAATGTAGGTTCACTGATGATAACAAATTTACCACTCTGATGGGGGATGTTGATACTGAGGGATGCTATGGATGTGAGGGGGATGGAACATATGGGAAATCTCTGCACCTTCCCCTTCTGTTGCTATAAACCTAAAACTGATCTAAAAACATGAAGTCTTTAAAAAAAAAAACAACATTCTGCAAAGGTGCCAGAGTAGGAAGTACCAGAAATCTGTCTCCCTGCCTAGAAAACAACTGTACTCCTGGAATCTGTCTGATATTAACTATTTTGAAACTCTGAAGTCTACTGAAGGCTTGCAACTTCCAGGGGAAGTTCTGGAAGGTAAAAAGCAGTTAATTTTGGTCAATTTTAGATCTTAGCACAGTAGCAGCACCCATCCCCCAACTCCAGGGGCAGGCAGCTGTGCCCACGTTCCTGGGGCAGCTTGTACACAGCTTGTGGAAGCTAGAGAGGGCAAAAAGTACCCTGTCCTCCAAATATCAAGGATCTGTGCTCTAATCACTGACTATAGCTTCTGATCAGAGGTGCAAGCAAAGGGGCAGCAGCCATTGTTGTTGCACCTCCCCCTCCAGCTGAAGTGACTTTTAGAATTTAAAGGGCTGGTGTCCTTTTTTCCCCCAACCCTTCTTTTTTTTTTTCCTCCCTACAGTTCAGACACTAAAGGCTGGGACATTCAAAAATAACTGCATATATGGGAAAAATCAGAGTGACTGTGCATGCCTAGGGAAAGAGGCACACTCAGAAAAGACCTGAGAAGACCTTGGGTTTATACCTCAAGCTGATCTGTAGCACAGAAACAGCCTACAAGACAAAAATAGCAAACAATAAACAAAAATCAGCAAGCCTAGGGGAAGGAAGAAAATCTGATTTCCAGAGTTACAACATTATTAGATCAAATGTCCAGTTTTCAACAAGAAATCACAAGGTAAACAAAGAAACAATTAAGTATGGCCCATTCAAAGGAAAAAAATAAATAGAAAACGTCCTTGAAAAAAACCTGATGGCCGGTCTACTAGACAAAGGCTTTAAAACAACCGTCTTAAAAGAGGCTCCAAGAATGAGGGGCTTCCCTGGTGGCGCAGTGGTTAAGAATCCGCCTGCCAAGGCAGGGGACACAGGTTTGAGCCCTGGTCCGGGAAGATCCCACATGCCATGGAGCAACTAAGCCAGTGCACCACAACTACTGAGCCTGTGATCTAGAGCCCACAAGCCACAATTACTGAAGCCTGTGTGCCTAGAGCCCGTGCTCCACAACAAGAGAAGCCAATGCAATTAGAAGCTCGTGTACCACAACAAAGAGTAGCCCCCGCTCACCACAACTAAAGAAAGCCGCACACAGCAACAGACCCAATGCAGCCAAAAATTAATTAGCTAATTAATTTTTTTTAATTAAAAAAAAAGATGCTCCTAGAATTAAAGGAAGATGTGGAGAAAGTAATCAATGTATAAACAAAATGGAAATATCAATAAGAGACCCAAACAAACAAACAAAACAAATTCCAGAGCTGGAAAGTACAATGACTGAAATGAAAAACACTAAAGGGATTTGAAGGCAAATATGAACAGGCAGAACAAAGAATCGATGAACTTGAACAGAAAAAAAGAAGATTAAAGAAAAGTGGACAAAGCCTAAGAGGTCTGTGGAGCACCAAGAAGTGGACCAACATATACAGTTTGGGAGTCCCAGAAGGGACTAAGTGTCCATCAAGAGATGAATGGTTAAAGAAGATGTG
>NW_020837974.1:14587590-14588139 GCF_003676395.1 Aethalodelphis obliquidens
AAGACTCACAGACATAGAAGACAAACTTGTGGTTACCAAAGGGGAAAGGAGGGAAAAGGTGTGGAGGGATAAATTAGGGATTTAGGATTAACAGACACACTAGTATATATAAAACAGATAAACAACAAGGACCCACTATATAGCACAGGGAACTATATTCAATACCCTGTAATAACCTATAATGGAAAATAATTCTGAAAAAGAATATATATATATATATATATATATATGTATGTGTAACTGAATCACTATACTGTATACCTGAAACTAACACAACATTGTAAATCAACCATACTTCAATTAAAAAGTTTCCTTGTCTTTAAACAACAACATAAAAAACAGAGGCTTGGGGACTGTAGAACAATTATCAGAGTTCTAACAGTTGTGTATTTGGAGTTCTGAAAAGAAAGGAGGAAGACACTGGGGCAGAAAAAAATATTTAAAGAAACAATGACCCAAAACTTCACAAATTGGGTAAGACACAAAAATTTACATAATCAAGAAGCTCAGCAAAGGTAAACTAAAATATATATATATATATATATATAT